>NC_135665.1:1191195-1304426 GCF_964188315.1 Podarcis muralis | reverse complement strand
GTGCCCCGCAAGACGAATGCCTCGCAAGACGAAAACCCGCTAGACGAAAGGGTTTTCCGTTTTTCGATGCGCTTTCGCAAGACGATTTTCCCTATGGGCGGAAACGTCTTGCGAGTCTTGTGATTTTTTTTTCGCTCCCCCCTTTTTCTAAGCCGCTAATAGCCTTTTAGCCGCTAAGCCGCTAAGCCTTTAATAGCCGCTAAACCGCTAATCCGCTAATAGGGTTGCTTCGCAAGACAAAAAACCACTAGACGAAGAGACTCGCGGAACGGATTATTTTCGTCTTGCGAGGCACCACTGTACTGTGATATGTGTGTATGAATGTATGTATGTGTTTACTTTAAAGAGAGCGGGGGAGGGGGATGGAGAAAGGAGGGGGAGAAAGAAAGAGAAGGAAGAGGAGGGTGGGAAAGAAGAAGAAGAAAAGAGAAAAAAGGGAGGGGTGGGGGGGAGAGAGAGGGAACTGTGGGAGTAGTGGTGGTATGGGGAAAGAGGTCTTGTTTTAAAAGAGGGGGTGGGGGGAGAAAGGGCTCCCCCCTCAAAGCAAACTGACAATGGCTAAAAAGGGGGGGTTGATTTAAAAAAACAAAACAAAAGTGATAGAAAACAAAAATGGGGGTGGAGAGTAAAAAGTAGGGGGAAATATGAGGAAAAATAAGCAAAAAAGGAGCTGAGGGAAGGGATTTAAGGAGAGTATTTATATGCTGAGGAGGAGGAAGTAAAATAGAGATGAAATAAAAGAAGTTGGAAGAAAAGAGGACAACTACAACAAAAAAGGTCCCCCCCCCTTTTTGGGGGGGTGGGGAGAGTGTGATTTAAAGTAATATATGGATGTATTTAAAAAAAGGTAATAGAAATTTAGTAGAGGGACTGAAGACTTAGTGGGGGAAAGGGGGGTTGTTTTGTGTTGTTGTTTTTTAAAAAAAGGTTAGAATATATGAGGGGGAAGGGGGGAATTTATGTATTAAAAAATAGGTGGAGATGAAAATAGTAATATAAGAATATTATATTTTCAAAAAGAAGAAAGAAAACTCTTTTAAAAAACAAAAAACAATAAAAATTTAAAATTAAAATAGAAAATGTTTTCCCCTTCTTCTTCCTTCCCTTTAAAAATAACAAAAAAACAAAAAACAAACAAACAACAACTACAAAAAACACTCCCTTAAAAATACAAAAAAGATCCTCTTTCTTTTCTTTTCCCTCAAAAATTGAAAATACAGTGGTACCTTGGGTTACATACGCTTCAGGTTACTATGCTTCAGGTTACAGACTCTGCTAACCCAGAAATAGTGCTTCAGGTTAAGAACTTTGCTTCAGGATGAGAACAGTAATCGTGCTCCGGTGGGGCGGCGGCAGCAGGAGGCCTCATTAGCTAAAGTGGTGCTTCAGGTTAAGAACAGTTTCAGGTTAAGAACAGACCTCCGGAACGAATTAAGTACTTAACCCGAGGTACCACTGTAGAGGGAAGCAAGGTCCTTTCAATGGGCTTCTCTTTGGGCTCCGGCTTGCTTTTTCGTCATCATCTATTGTCACACATAATGGGTCAAGAAAACTACTTCTTGCGAGTTACGGGATTTTGCTCAAGAAGATAAGCATCAGAATTATCCGCAACACATGTTTTGAGGAACAAAAATACTTTATTTTTTGTCAATAAAACTATAGTTTACAGTAGAATATACTAAATAAATTATGTAATTTTGTCCTTTACAAGCAATATATCTAATCACAGATATGTCAAAGACAATATATGTACACAACATAAGGCCTTGTTATAAATAGCTTCTTTTTCATTTCACTAATAAAACAGTGAAAATTTCTTTATAGAAGATAGCTTCCCATAAACTATGTGCAAATGTATTACACTAACCCATGTATGAAATTAATAGGTGAGCAATTATAATTCTGGGGGAAAGCAGAATTGATTTACATAATATTCACCACTGTGATGATGATGACTCTTTAAATAGGCAAAGCAGATTACATATTTGTGCATAATCACTGAATACATGCAAATAAAAAAATCATGTGAGAGACAATAGGAAAATATTACTTCCAAGCCCTGAAAAGATGATTGGCAATAGAAGAAAGAGCAGCTTAAGTACAATGTATGCAGTTCTTCACAGTTTGGCAACAGCACATCCTAGCAAAGTGTGAAATGTTTCCTTTCACATCTGCTGAGTCCAAGGTAGCATTTCTAGGCTTCAAGAATCCTCTGTTGTTTTCACAGAGGCTCTGTTGCTTATGACTTTTTGTTTCCTAGGCTCAGCAAATTTTTCCTTGTAAATCAGGAGTGCAGAAAGTGCTTCTCTTCAAATATTCTCATTCTTAAAATTCATCTTTTTCTTATTTTATGATCTATTACTAAACAAAAGAAATAAAAAGAATTACTTTTTTTCTCCAACAAACAAACAAAACTTGTTAACACCCCCCTTCACTATCAATATTGGTTAATACAACATCTATTTTCTTCCTTCTTATGTTAGGTTTCCCAACTATACAACATTTCATATTTTTCGACCATCATAACTCAGTCTCATTGTATGGACAACACAGAATGTGTTCAGAACACCCCAAAGGCCTTTTGCAGTTTTATCTGCTACAGTCAGTCCTTTTTTCTGGGGCTTTTCAGTACCAGCAAACTTTTTTTCAAGAAGAAAAGTGCTGTCTGGCTACGATGCTTTATGTTTACCATTCCCAACCCCAAAGTAGCGTTCCAATGAAATCAATACAACTTCCTGTAGGATGCTTAAAGCTAAATTTCCCGAATATCTGAATTAGATACCTCTGTTTGCAACTGTTACATTCAGCTTCCAATCTACTACCGTATTGGCCTGAATACTGTATAAGCCTCACTTTTCCCCCAAATTCCAACCGTGAAAAGTTAAAAGTGCGGCTTAAATTTGCGACCTTACAAAAACTGGCTTTTACGATATTGCTGCTGAAACAGACATATGGTAAAACGGAATGGGTGTGAGTGCTGGCAGAATTTTAAAGGTGCGGCTTATATTTGGATGCAGCTTATATTTGGGCCAATATGGTATATTGTTATAGATGGGGGGCTAAATCCTAGAAATTAATAAATGGTAGGATTTTGATTATTTGCGATATGAAGGGAGAAATACTGCAGAGGAATTCCTGGGCTAGCCTTTGCAAAAAACGACCTGGCCAAGTTAGGGCCATTAAGAAACAATACAGAGCCACTGAGAGCCATTGGCAATGCAAGAGAGCCACTCCCCCCTTGCCCTTGATATAAATTTTGTTGCATTAAGCCAAATAAACATGTTAAATGCTAAACTGGCATAAACTGAAATGCTTCAGAATAATTAGGCATAGCCAGGATTTGGGGGGGCAGGACTTTTGTTGGGGGGAGTAGAACCGACATGATTGTTCATTTATTTCTATTGTTTTACTTGATGGGGGGCAGCTGACCCCTTGACCCCCCCGGCTACGCCCATGGATTTTTAAATCAATTTTTAAAAAATGTTTTATAAAAGAAAAATGTTCAATTTTTATAGTTCAACTTGAACTC
This sequence comes from Podarcis muralis, assembly GCF_964188315.1. NCBI lineage: Eukaryota > Metazoa > Chordata > Lepidosauria > Squamata > Lacertidae > Podarcis > Podarcis muralis. Next base: position 1,300,897 of record NC_135665.1, on the reverse strand, counting down.
CTTATTTCAAGGAAAAACAAGTTTAAAAATGGAACATATCTAATCATATTAACAAGGAAACAAATGTTGTGCACCATGTTAAAAATCTGATCATGCTTAAGGACTCTCAACAACTACAAATTGCACTCAGAATGTGGCACAAGGCATAGGGGGCAAACTGTGCTGCATAATTAGATAATGTACAAGATATTTTCAAAGGATTCTGCGCAGAACATTATTTACTGATTCTACATGAATAGAAGTATTGTGGCACAGACTAGAGAATTTCATGCAGCTGCATATGGACCATAAAATATACCGTTCCTCACTGATCAATGAGTTTGATCACAACGCAGTTGGCAGTGGGGATGCTCAATGTGAAGCTAGTGCTGTATTCTTCACTAACCTCCGAAGTCAGGACAGTTTGCTAGCAGGAGCAATCTTAGGCACCAATATTTTTAGAGTTTCCAACAAAAAATGTACAGTCAGAAAGGAACACCCTAAGGTCCCTTTCAATGTCAGAGAGGACGCAGGGACATGTATAAACAACTCACACTCCAAAAAGATCTTTGTGTGCGTTCTCTTGACTCATGCAATAGGTTGGAATGATTAAAAGTCCAGGACCGGTCCTGAGCTGAAGACAGGGTTGAAATCTTGTTAAGCTATGTACAGTCATACCTCGGGTTACAGATGCTTCAGGTTGCATTTTGTCGGTTACGGACCGCCGAAACCCAGAAGTACCGGAATGGGTTACTTCCAGGTTTTGGCGGTCACGCATGTGCAGAAGCGCCGAATTGCAACCCGCACGTGCGCAGATGCGCAGCTGCGGGTTGCAAATGTGCATCCCGCATGGATCATGTTCGCAACCCGAGCATCCACTGTATTTCCTTTCACTCTAAAAGTAATATTCCCCAACTGTGAAATTATGACTCTGCTAAAGAAGGACAAAGATACAGAAATTTTATTACTTGACCAGTTCTTACACACTGGAGAAGAAAAAACCTTTCTTCCTGTTAAGTGCATTTATTAAGGCTCTGTCTCCCAGATGACAGTGAAACCACTCTCACTGCTATAAAATATCTCAAGCCAAGGTTAAGACAACTGGAATTAGGATACTGTACGGTCATATGGATATCACTTGTGAAAGACAATAAAATTCTTTCCTTTTCATAATGCCCTATATTCACAATGCTTTCTTACTATAACAATAGTTTTTGACCTACATATTTTTCAGCGTTTGTTTGTTTTATACCAACAGGTTAATTAGATTTCCAAAAACTGTACATTTAAAAAACCTCTGGACAAAAGTGATTTACCGGTATATCAAAGTGACAAATCTATAAAGACTTTTTAACACCAGATTTATGAAACTAATCAATGTAATCTGAAGTATTAGTACATTAGCATCAGGTAAGAAACAATATATGATATCTATTTTTATATATTGTTTTGAACTCTTGTGCCTGATGAACACTCAGAAGGTAAAGCCTTGCAGCTAAATACTTTTACTGAGCAGCCAGTCCAGAAAGGAGCATGCAACTCTTGTCATTTTAGAATCAGCAATAGGTGGCAGCATTGTGTTTGGAGAAAGAACATGAAACTTGCTTCCATATTCACAGAGGACTCAAAACAAACTACTTTAGAATCATAGAATCATAGAGTTGGAATAGACCACAAGGGCCATCGAGTCCAACCCCCTGCCAAGCAGGAAACACCATCAGAGCACTCCTGACATATGGTTGTCAAGCCTCTGCTTAAAGACCTCCAAAGAAGGAGACTCCACCACACTCCTTGGCAGCAAATTCCACTGTCGAACAGCTCTTACTGTCAGGACGTTCTTCCTAATGTTTAGGTGGAATCTTCTTTCTTGTAGTTTGGATCCATTGCTCCATGTCCGCTTCTCTGGAGCAGCAGAAAACAACCTTTCTCCCTCCTCTATATGACATCCTTTGATATATTTGAACATGGCTATCATATCACCCCTTAACCTCCTCTTCTCCAGGCTAAACATGCCCAGCTCCCTTAGCCGTTCCTCATAAGGCATCGTTTCCAGGCCTTTGACCATTTTGGTTGCCCTCTTCTGGACACATTCCAGTTTGTCAGTGTCCTTCTTGAACTGTGGTGCCCAGAACTGGACACAGAACTCCAGGTGAGGTCTGACCAGAGCAGAATACAGTGGCACTATTACTTCCCTTGATCTAGATGCTATACTCCTATTGATGCAGCCCAGAATTGCATTGGCTTTTTTAGCTGCCGCGTCACACTGTTGGCTCATGTCAAGTTTGTGGTCAACCAAGACTCCTAGATCCTTTTCACATGTACTGCTCTCAAGCCAGGTGTCACCCATCTTGTATTTGTGCCTCTCATTTTTTTTTGCCCAAGTGCAATACTTTACATTTCTCCCTGTTAAAGTTCATCTTGTTTGTTTTGGCCCAGTTCTCTAATCTGTCAAGGTCGTTTTGAAGTGTGATCCTGTCCTCTGGGGTGTTAGTCACCCCTCCCAGTTTGGTGTCATCTGCAAATTTGATCAGGATGCCCTTGAGTCCATCATCCAAGTCGTTGATAAAGATGTTGAATAAGACCGGGCATAAGACAGAACCCTGTGGCACCCCACTAGTCACTCTTCTCCAGGATGAAGAGGAACCATTGATGAGCACCCTTTGGGTTCGGTCAGTCAGCCAGTTACAAATCCACTGAGTGGTAGCATAGTCAAGACCGCATTTTACCAGCTTCTTTACAAGAATATCATGGGGCACCTTGTCGAATGCCTTGCTGAAATCAAGGTAGGCTACATCCACTGCGTTCCCTTCATCTACCAGGCTTCTGTCAAAAAAGATCAGGTTAGTCTGACATGACTTATTTTTCAGAAATCCATGCTGACTATTGGTGATCACAGCATTCCTTTCTAGGTGCTCACAGACTGTTTGCTTAATGATCTGCTCCAGAATCTTCCCTGGTATTGATGTCAGACTGACTGGGCGATAATTATTTGGGTCCTCTCTTTCCCCCTTTTTAAAAATAGGGACAACATTTGCCCTCCTTCAGTCTGCCGGGACTTCGCCTGTTCTCCAGGAATTCTCAAAGATGACTGCCAGTGGTTCTGAGATCACATCTGCCAGTTCTTTTAATACTCTTGGATGCAGTTCATCTGGCCCTGGAGACTTGAATACATCTAGACTAGCCAAGTATTCTTGTACTATCTCCTTAGTTATTCTGGGCTGTGTTTCCTCTGCTGAATCATTTGCTCCAAATTCTTCAGGTCGGGCATTGTTTTCTTTATCGGAGAAGACTGAGGCAAAGAAGGCATTGAGGAGTTCAGCCCTTTCTGTTTCCCCTGTTTGCATTTCACCATCTTCTCCTCTGAGTGACCCCACGGTTTCTTTGTTCTTCCTTTTGCTACGGACATACCCATAAAAGCCTTTTTTGTTGCTTTTAACCTCTCTAGCAAGCCTGAGTTCATTCTGTGCTTTAGCTTTTCTGACTTTGTGTCTACATGTGCTGGCTATTTGTTTGAATTCCTCTTTGGTGGTTTCCCCCCTTTTCCATTTTTTGTACACATCCTTTTTTAATCTTAACTCAGTTAAAAGTTCTTTAGATAGCCACCCTGGCTTCTTTAGGCACCTTCCATGTTTCCGTCTCATTGGTATTGCCTGAAGTTGTGCTTTTACTATCTCCCTCTTAACAAACTCCCAGCCATCATGAACTCCCTTTCCTTTTAGTCTTACTGTCCATGGGATCTCACCCAGCACTTCCCTAAGTTTTATGAAGTCGGCTTTCTTAAAGTCAAGAAATTGAGTCCTAGTATGCATGGCTGCTCCTTTCCGCTGTATAGTAAACTTCAGAAGATTATGATCACTCACGCCTAATGATCCTTCCACTTCTACCCCACTAACCAGGTCATCAACATTGGTTAGGACCAGATCTAAAATGGCTGTTCCTCTTGTTGCTTCTCCCACTTTCTGGACAATGAAGTTGTCTGCAAGGCCAGTGAGGAATCTGTTTGACCTTATGCTCTTGGCTGAGTTTGACATCCAACAAATATCCGGGTAATTGAAGTCCCCCATTACTACTATCTCCCTTCCTTTTGCATGCTTGGCCATCTGTTCCAGGAAGGCATCATCTATGTCCTCCGTTTGGCTTGGGGATCTATAGTAAACTCCCACAATGAGGTCTCTGTTATTCTTCTCTTCCTTAATTTTGACCCAAATGCTCTCACTTTGGCTTTGAGGTTCTAAATCTTGCATCTCTTCACAGGTATACACATCCCTGACATATAATGCCACTCCTCCTCCTTTCTTGTCTGGTCTGTTTCTCTGAAATAGATTGTATCCCTCAATTATTACATTCCAATCGTGGGACTTATCCCACCAGGTTTCAGTGATGCCTATTATGTCATATTTAGTTTGCTGTACCAAGAGCTCAAGCTCATCTTGTTTATTTCCCATGCTTTGCGCATTAGTGTACAGACATTGAAGTCCATTAATCATTCCCCCGTGTCTCTTATTTAAGGATTTTTTCCTCCCACCACTAGGTCTGCGTGCTGTTTGCTCCATTTGGTCTATGACATTTGGATGATCATCTTCATCAATTGATAGACTCCTACCTTCAGGAGCACTGCCTCCTTCCCCCACATTAGTCAGTTTAAAGCCCTCCTGATGAGGTTTCTGAGATTTTTGGCAAAAACATTCCTCCCAACCGTTGTGAGGTGCAGCCCATCGCTTGCCAGAAGTCCATCTTCAAGAAACTGCAGTCCGTGATCTAAGAATCCATACTTTAAGTGATACACAAGTTCATTCATAAAAAAATTCCTTCCATTAGCACCTTAGAGACCAACAAAGTTTGTTATTGGTATGAGCTTTCGTGTGCATGAACACTTCTTCAGATACACTGAAACAGAAGTCACCAGACCCTTATATACAGTGAGAGGGTGGGGAGAGGTATTACTCAGAAGGGTGGTGATTGGCTGGTAGGTGTGGTAAACCTGTTGACAACTGTTAACGACTGCAATTGGTCTTACAGGAAAAAGCAAGGGGTGAGATGGCTAAAAATAGCTTTATCATGTATAATGAGATAAGAATCCAATGTCTCTATTCAGACCAGGTCTCTCCATGGTTTTAAGTCTGGTAATAAGTTGCAATTCAGCAACTTCTCTTTCCAGTCTATTTCTGAAATTCTTTTGTAATAAGACAGATACTTTGAGATCTTGTATAGAATGTCCTGGGAGATGGAAGTGTTCTCCTACTGGTTTCTCTGTCTTGTGATTCCTGATGTCAGATTTATGTCCATTTATCCTTTGGCGTAGGCTTTGGCCTGTTTGACCAATATAGAGAGCTGAAGGGCACCGTTGTCATTTGATGGCATACACAATGTTAGAAGATGAGCAATTAAATAGTCCTGAGATGGTATGTTTGATGTTGTTGGGGCCAGTAATGGTGTTGTCCTGGTGTATGTGGCAGCAAAGTTGGCAACTGGGTTTATTGCAGGCTCTGGTACCGGTGTCCATGTTAAGTCTGGTTGTTGTATTTTTGTGGGTGAGTTGTTTAAGATTGGGTGGCTGTCTGTAGGCAATGAAAGGTCTTCCTCCCAGAGCTTGAGAAAGAGAACTGTCATTGTCTAGGAGAGGTTGTAGATCTCTTATGATGTGTTGTACTGTTTTAAATTGGGAGCTGTGATTACTAGTGGTGTTCTGTTATTTTCTTTTTTGGGTCTGTCTTGCAGCAAGTTCTCTCTGGGTATCAGTCTGGCTCTGTTGATCTGTTGTCTAACTTCATCTGCTGGGTATTTTAGTTCTAAAAAGGTTTGCTGTAGATCTCTTAGGTGAGAGTCTCTGTCTGTAGAATTGGAACAGATACGGCTGTAACGTAGTGCCTGGCTATATACAATGGACTGTTTGGTATGTTTGGGATGGTAGCTAGAAGCATGTAGATATGTTTGTTGGTCAGTTGGTTTACGGTATAAGGTGGTGTCTATATGCCCATCCTGTATTTTTATAGTAGTGTCCAAAAAATGTATTTCTTGCATAGATTGGTTCATTGTTAGGTTGATGGTGGGGTGAAAGTCATTGAATGTCTGGTGGAAGATATTCAGGGTCTGTTGACCATGTGTCCAGATAATAAAAATATTGTCAATGTATCGCAATGTACCTACTCAAACCTCTCTTGTAGGGTAGTCTCACTGAAATTAATGGACCTAACTTAGCCATATTCATTCATTTAAATAAGTCTACTCTGGGTAAAACGAAGCCCCAATGAGAATACTTTTTGCCACTTCCATGTGTCTTAAGTTACTGGCTGTTGCTTTTTTTTTTTTTTTAAATAATATGAATAGTAAATTTCAGGACAGCCCATTGCCTAGCAGGAATCGCAAACGGTTCCAGAAAGACAGGGTCTTCAATGAATCCACTGTTTATTATATTGGACATAGTTATCATTTTTAATTCCCAAACAGGCTTATTAGATCTTTGGGTTTCTTTTTAGGACAATGGCAAATGGATGGATTCTCACAGGAATAAGTGCTGACTTGCAACGGGATGGAAAGGACGCTCAGTTCGATGCAGGCCATGACTGTGGATCCCAGGATATGGCAAGCTGAATCTGCTCAGAGGTGGCAGAACAACCTTGCTAAATCCCGCTTGAAACAAGGACATCCACAGAAGATGAACTGCTAGTCCATAATCATTTCCCTTGAAGGTTGTTGTTATTTTGATATCCCATTAAGGCAGCTCAGCTTCACTCCTGCAAACATTGGAGAATTTTAATTCAGATCAACCCTAGCTAAACCTAAATAAATATAACAAGCTGAGCCATTATTGGGAAATATTACAGAGAAAACGAGGGTCTTTTTATCTAATCTTCAACAATCTCAATGTGGGATATTACTATTAGCATTACATATGTGGATCAATGCAGCAGGAAGTTGTTTAAAGAGACATGTGCTTTCTCCACTTTGTTTTACTGATTATAACCAATGTGAATGAGTGCTCCATGCTATATATAAAAGGTTTTCTACCCTGAAACTCAGCATCTTTGAATACAAACAGATTATACTAGTAAATTTCACGAGATGAGTAAATTTGGACAGAATTAAGAATCTTAAAAGAAATAGGGAATGCAAATACTAATCTAGTCAAATGGAACATTATCAAACCCATGAAACTTTCCAGCGCTGTTCTAAAAATGTCACAGATATTTCTCTTGCCTTTCCCTCTCTTGCATGCCCACAGAAAGATGGAAAATATATGTAAATTGATCCAATCTATTAAAAGGAGAGGGAGTTCTCTACAATGGCTTACTTATACTAAGATTTTTGAATAACCCAGGCATTTCCTATTCCAACCAGTATGTGCATTGAAACAGAGGAATGTTTGGTAAGCAAAGCAACATTGATTTGTTCCTCCAATTATAGCTACAAAAGTATGAATAGAACTATAGGTATAGTTTAAGTGCTGTTGCGTCATACATATTTTCTTCTCTCAAGCGACAGTTCTGCATCAGAATCTCACCTTTTCAGTTTTGTGGGGAATACTTCATAGAATCATAGAGTTGGAATAGACCACAAGGGCCATCGAGTCCAACCCCCTGCCAAGCAGGAAACTTCATACTAATCACAAAATGGAATAGTACACTAAGAGTGAAACATGTGAAGTACACATCTACAGAATACAACCCAGTGTCAATCAAAAGCAAGTCAGCTATTTGAAAGTGTACATAATTTGGAAAAAGAAAAGATTAGTCAACTTACTAAGTATACATCCAGCACAGAAGCATTATCATTTTCTGTTTCTACTGTGCTCTGTTCTGAGGTCAAGCAGATAGCACTATCTTCTAAGGTGAATGTTGAACTCGAAGGCAATCCTTTACTGGATATAAAAGCAACACACAATGATCATGAAACCAAAATGAAACAATGTGCTAATAGGTCAGACTTATGGGATTGTCTTTAATAATTGTATAGAACCATATACATTTGTAAGATCCTAGTTGCATGCTATTCAATTGCAGCAAAGTCTTCCTACATCTTACCTTCAGCATCCCAAAACTGATATTGCCTTTGGACTCCAGTGCTCAGGCAAAAGAATGAGCAGAAGTGGCTGCAGAGGTCCCTCTAGATGGAAGAAGGTGTGGCACATGGAGTCAGCAATTGAGGGAGAGTTGCAAAAGTGTCCTGAGAGTTTTTCTGCCTCCTGTTCTCCACCAGCACAATCCTGAACCCTCAGTGTAAATTTCCTTAAAGGTAAAGGTACCCCTGCCCGTACGGGCCAGTCTTGACAGACTCTAGGGTTGTGCGCTCATCTCACTCTATAGGCCGGGAGCCAGCGCTGTCCGCAGACACTTCCGGGTCAGGTGGCCAGCGTGACGAAGCTGCTCTGGCGAGCCAGAGCCGCACACGGAAACGCCGTTTACCTTCCCGCTAGTAAGCGGTCCCTATTTATCTACTTGCACCCGGGGGTGCTTTCGAACTGCTAGGTTGGCAGGCGCTGGGACCAAGCAATGGGAGCGCACCCCGCCGCGGGGATTCGAACCGCCGACCATGCGGTTTTACCCACAGCGCCACCCGCGTCCCTGTAAATTTCCTTACTTTGTATTAAAATATGTCAGGTAAACCAGAAAATATGTCAGGTAAACCAGGGTATTTTGTTGGTTCATATCTATTTAAAAACTGCATCTTGATAAATCTGGACTGATTTCATTAGTATCAGAACAAAACTCTCAAAGTTCCTGAGGAACCAGTGGAACCAGTATTTTTTAAAAAATGTTTGAAAATAAAAATATATACTCCACCTCTTCCAAACCCTGACACAGTACAATAACATTTCTGCATGTCTGATCCATTTAAACACACTTTTAGAAATGATTAATTATGCTACTTATTTGGGGAACAGGAAAAGCAAAACCGGACTCACCCATAGAATGGCCCAGACTTCACAGTGACTGATATGTTGTGGTTTTTCCTGTTTTACCCATCCTAACCTATAAACCAAGGGACGCGGGTGGCGCTGTGGGTTAAACCACAGAGCCTAGGACTTGCTGATCAGAAGGTTGGTGGTTCGAATCCCTGCGACGGGGTGAGCTCCTGTTGCTCGGTCCCTGCTCCTGCCAACCTAGCAGTTCGAAAGTACGTCAAAGTGCAAGTAGATAAATAGGTACCGCTCCAGCGGGAAGGTAAACGGCGTTTCCGTGTGCTGCTCTGGTTTGCCAGAAGCAGCTTAGTCATGCTGGCCACATGACCTGGAAGCTGTCTGCGGACAAACGCCGGCTCCCTCGGCCAATAAAGTGAGATGAGCGCCGCAACCCCAGAGTCGGTCACGACTGGAACTAATGGTCAGGGGTCCCTTTACATTTACCTTAACCTATAAACCAGGGGTAGTCAACCTTTTTATACCTACTGCCCACTAATGTAAAATTTCCTTACCGCCCACCAGAACTCGATGGAAGGAGGATTCAGCTTGTGCCATAGAACCCCCTACTGCCCACCTAGAATCCTGAAATGCTCACTAGTGGGCGGTAGGGACCAGGTTGACAACCCCTGCTATAAACAAATAAGATTATTGTTGTGGAGACTGAAACAGCAACCTTAAAAGCTTTATTCATGTGTTCAGTGTTGATTTTATGTTTGTATGCAACTCAAAAGCAATAGGTTTTTTTTTGAAGGGTTAAAAAACTGAATGTTGAAGGCTGGTTATTCGAGATTCTTAGGATGGGAAGTTTTTCCAATAACAAATTATATAATGCACACGGAACTGAATGAGAAGGAGAGCACAAATGGTTGCAGATATATCTGCAAATGTTGTCTCCATGGTTTCACTCATGCTGGTATTTCCCCCCAGTGTTGAGCAAAACTAAGGTTACCAGATTTTTTCCAATGAATCCGGCGATACTTTAATTAAATAAATACTACACGTTCAGGACGTTGATGCTGCAGCAATGGTGGTGGCAGAGGGGCGGCCACCGCCCTGACCTCAACCGCCACATTTCCCCTTCCTCCAAGGCTTCTATCTCCTTTTTCCATGAGCCTGGGCAGCCTGAGTTGTTGGTTCTTCCGTGGTGGTGGTGGGGAAGCGGTGTGCGGTGTGTCAGGCATGGAAGGTGGAGGAGGGCCAACAGCAGCAGCGGTGAGGCTCGGGCAGCACGATGCCTCCCTTCCCATCGGAACAGCCCCAATCCCATACCTACTTGCATGCAAATAGGAGGGGGCAGGAATCCCTCGGCTGGGAAGCGAGGCTTCACACTGCCTTTCGGAGCAGCCCCATCCCAACTCCTACTTGCGTGCAAGCAGGAGGGGGCAGGGATCTTCCTTCCCATTGGAGCAGCCCCAATCCCATTCCTACTTGTGTGCAAGCAGGAGGGGTTGGCGATCCTTCAGCTGGGAAGGGAGGCTTCCCATTGCCTGAGAGATCCCTGCCCCGCTCCTGCTTGCACGCAAGGAGGAGTTGGGAGGCTGCTCCGATAGGCAACATGAAGCCTCCATTCACAGCTTAGTTGCTGGGGTCAGGGAAGGTGGAGGCAGCCCGGAAGCTGCATCTTAGAGCTCCTGCACCACCATCATATGGGGACTTCTGAGCAGCTCCTGAAGCCAGCCAGAGCCAACTGCTCCGGGCTGCTGAGACTGCCGCTGCTGCGTTTCCTGGGGACATTAGATGAAATCCAGGGACATCCCGGGGATGGAATTTGTCTGGGGACTTATTCGCAAATCCAGGGACTGTCCCCGGGAAATGGGGACGTCTGGTAACCCTAAGCTAAACACAAACATAGGCAAATTGCCAAAAGAATACTGGTGGTGCCGGTTTAATGTCTACCATATTTCATCACCTTTTGCAAATAACAGTCTGGCACTAAAAAAAACCCTGGTGCATTGGCAAAAAAGAAAAGTACAAAGGTTATTTTATATGAGATGCAATAACTAGCTAGAACCAAATGCAATCATATCCAAAATGCACATGGGATAAGAGAGGCCAACAACCAATGGGCTGGGAGACTGAAACCATCACCACTTTGATCATAACATCATCACCATGGTCAAATCCATCTTTAGAACTCTAGGTAAATCCTTCAGTTCCCTTTGCTCAGCTGAAGGTAACTGAGAGTGGGGAAGGGATGCATCCTACCCAGCTGGGTTTAGCCCAGGTCTGAGCCCCTTTCAACGCAATGCAGTGGCGGCAGTGAGGCCACCTGCCTCTCCCCCAGATGAAGACTGGAAGGATGCATAGCGCCTTCAAATGTGCCTACCTTCAAAGCTGCATGATGTCAACAAAGGTATCTGGGAAACATGCATTTATTTGCCTGGCCACAATATAGGTGAAATCTATATGTATCCTTCTGGACATGTGGTCTGGAGCATAGTGTTCAAAAGAGATTCCTAAATGACAGTTCATGTATTTGGTCACAGAATACTCCATCAATGAGAACGACACCAATTACATTCTTTCCATGATATGGCTTGATTATTCTTGAACAATGTGTTTATTTTATTGGCTACATTTTTGAGTGGTCTCTTAGTTTATTTTACTGAGTTTTGGATATGACGGACATGTCTTCTTCAAAGCCTATTAATGGGTGTGTCTCCCCCAAAGACAGCTGCTCCCATTGCAGCCACATGGGGAGAATGCAAATCACCTGAGGAGAGGCCTCATTTTCTAAAGTAAACATAGTGATAGAGGTTAATTTTACACTTTTGATTTCCATTGAATCTGAAATGAAGAGCAAGTGTATGGCACAATACCAGGCAAAACCATCTTGCTCATTGTGGAAAATGTATAATACTTAAGAGACTAGTGTAACATAAGATTAGAGTTCAGTTATCATTGTTCACCTCCCACAACATTTACTATCAGATGCATCCCATGAACAGTTCACGTGGAAACTCACACATACTTCCAAAAGAAGGTTCCGTACTCAATGCTGATAGCAGCTGATTTTGCCAAGGCTGTTATTCCAAGGGAATAGCTGTCTTATAGGTTTGAAATGGTTTAAATAGTAATTTGCTTCCTACAGAAAACACTGGGAGCTCCAATTCTGCTGGGAAACTGATAGGTAAAATGCCTTACTTTTAGTCCAATGGCTTTCTGGCGCTCTGCATAAATGTGTTCATTTGCATAAATGTGTTCTCTTGCTGTCGGAGTCAGCATGATAAAGGCAACTGACTCTCAACTACATGATTGGCTTGGCTCACCCACATAGTAATTTCATCAGAGAATGGCAGCAACAGCTGGCAGCAGGAATTGACACCAAATAGGTTTTAAAAAGTGAGTACTGTATTTGCATAGAGTGGATTTTTCTGGGGGAGGAGGGAGGAGAAATTGCTACAATATAGAGATAACTACAGTATTTTTATCTCAGAATTGGAACAAGAGGTGAACAAGAATTGGTGCTGTGCTGTTTTTATTGTAATTACTGGTATGATTTTACTAGATTTTATGTATATGAATAGTTTTAATTCTATTGATGTTAAATTGCTTTTAATAGCTGTTTTTTTCTGAGACCTGCGGGGGGATAGGGCGGTATATAAATAATGATGATAATGATAATCATCATCATAGACTGATGTACATTTGTAGTGTAGATATATCCTTCAGGCCAAGTTATTTCAAAAGGGGCTGTGCAAATACTACACAGTGAACAAACAAGTATTTAATATGCTGTACATGTACCACTTTCCCTAGAGAAACTTCTTTTTGTACCTACTTCAGTACTTTCACCTACTTTCCGGTCTGCTTCAGCAAAAATCACTTACATGTAAGAAAAACTGTGTTAAAAATAGTATGTAGTAAATGCAAATCTGTTTTAGCACAATTATCTACATTTAAAAGTTAACAAAACTGATATGTATTTTTTTCATATTTTAGTCTAATGTATTATTTGACACCTCTCCTCCAATTTATTTTATGCAAGCATCACATCAGTAGCTTAAAAAAGTTCTAGGCAACAGAACAACCAACTTTTTCTTAGCCTGGTCTAATATACCAATACTAAATAAGAACAGTATTTTTTTCTAAGTCTGACCATTTTTCAGCTGCAAAAAGAGTCAAGGTACTGATGAAGAGCGACCCAGTAGATCATCAGAATGCTCTCTGGCAATGATACCTTACTTGCACTGCAATTACTGTTTTGCAAAGCAGTTGCATGGAGCCCAGAGCTGAGGGCAATGAAACAATCACTGAGACTTCTAGAGTGCCGGTGGCAGAAAACTCGTTCTGAATTGGACCAGACACGGGTTAGAGCTCAACGTTGAGCCTACCAAGTGGGGATAGCGATGGCGAAGCAGACTTTCTTCACCACCTCTATTGCATCTGCAGAAAACAGCAGCAAAAAACTCTTTCAGGTGGTTCGCAATCTAACAGAACCACCTTCGCCATCGGGGCCCAGTAAGGACCCCAAGACCTCCTGCAATGATTTTGCAAGTTTTTTGCAGATAAAGTCACTCAGATTTGGAAAGAGGTAGACTCCACCATGGGAGCAGGGCTGGGGCGGGAGAGTGCTAGAGTCCTGTCTAGTCGAGTTGCGTGGGATCAATTCCAATGTGTTACCTCCAAGGATGTGGACAGGCTGCTTGGATGCGTGATACCAACCACCTGTCTCCTTGATCCTTGCCCATAAAAGCAAGATGGGAAGGTCAGGGCAATGAGCTCTGTGGGGTGGTGAAAGCTTCCCTCTGTGGGGAGCCTTCCCAGACCCGCTGAAAGAGGCGGTTATGAAACTGCTTCTTAAAAAAAATATTTGGATCTGGCCAATATGGCCAACTAACGCCCAGTCTAAAATCTTCCATTCTTGGGCAAAGTGACTGAGTAGCGGCCTTTGATACAATCAACCATGACATCCTTCTTGACCATGAGGAGCTGGGAGCTGAGGGCACTGTCATACAGTGGTTCCACTCCTTCCTCCTGGAACACGTCCAGAAAGTGGTGTTCAGACCCCTGGGCTCTCACTTGTGGGGTGCCTCAGGGTTCCATCCTCTCCCCCATGCTTTTTAACATCTACATGCAGCTGCTGGGAGAGATCATCAGGGGGTTTGGGCTGGGTGTTCATCAGTATGCAGATGATACCCAGCTCTACCTCTCTTTCGAATCAGAACTAGTGAGGGTGGTGAAGGTCCTGTGTGAGTGTCTGGAGGCAGCTGGAGGATGGATGGCAGCTAACAGATTGAGGTTGAATCCTGACAAGGTAGAAGTACTGTTCTTGGGGGACAGGGGGTGGGCAGGTGTGGGGGATTCCCTGGTCCTGAATGGGGTAACTGTGCCGCTGAAGGACCAGGTGTGCAGCCTAGGAGTCATTTTGGACTCACAGCTGTCCATGGAGGCACAGGTCAATTCTGTGTCCAGGGCAGCTGTTTATCAGCTCCATCTGGTACGCAGGCTGAGACCCTACCTGCCTGCGGACTGCCTCGCCAGAGTGGCCCGTTATCTCCCGCTTGGACTACTGCAATGCGCTCTACGTGGGGCTACCTTTTAAGGTGACCTAGAAATGAACTAATCCAGAATGCGGCAGCTAGACTGGTGACTGGGAAATGCCGCTGAGACCACATAATACTGGTCTTGAAAGACCTACATTGGCTCCCAGTACGTTTCTGAGCACAACTCAAAGTGTTGGTGTTGACCTTTAAAACCCTAAACGGCCTCGGTCCAGTATATCTGAAGGAGCGTCTCCTCCCCCATCGTTCAGCCTGGACATCGAGGTCCAGCTCCGAGGGCCTTCTGGCGGTTTTTTCACTGTGAGAAGTGGGGTCTTCTCGGTAGTGGCGCCCATCCTGTGGAACGCCCTCCCATCAGATGTCAAGGAAATAAACAAGTACTGTACCTGACTTTCAGAAGACATCTGAAGGCAGCCCTGTTTAGGGAAGTTTTTAATGTTTGATATATTATCGTGTTTTTAATATTCTGTTGGAAGCCGCCCAGAGTGGCTGGGGAACCCAGCCAGATAGGGAAGGTATTTATGTATGTATGTATGTATGTATGTATGTATGTATGTACATATGTACGTATAAATAAATAAATTATTATTATTATTATTGGAAAAGCAGTAAGTGGAATTGACTTTTTAATACATTTTCCAGATTTGAAGTGAAGTTGACTGATGTTAAAGGTACTTTTATTCTACCAGACTTAAGTAACAGCAGAAGCAAATTTGCATTATCAGAAAATAGGATGCACAATCGCATCTGTCATGATGAAGGCTGCAGAGAGAAAACAGGTTTCAGTACAGCGCAATAGGACACCGGCAGAAAACCAAAGTCCATTTTGGGCTTTTTATTTTTGCCATAAATAAAATGTGGCATTTGTAAGTTCATTTTTAGTATTGTCAGTTGCCAGATACTTTAATAAAAGCTGCAGTCTCTTTCTGTGGAACAGTCATAGCTGCTCATCTGTTATACCAGGGATGCCCAAACTTTTTTCAAAGAGGGCCAGATTTGATGAAGTGAACATGAATGAGGGCCGACCGAAGTTATTGATTTTTTTTTAGGATTGAAGTTTACCCCAAAGTTCTTGAGCTTTTTTTTAGGATTGAAGTTGCTGGGCTTTTTTTTTTAGGATTTTACCCCAGGACATATCCTGCCACGGGGGCTGGATTATTATTATTTTTTTAAATAATTTTTATTAAATTTCATATTTCCAAATTAAACACATCAAATCAATTAGTCCAAATTATAACAATACATATCATATAATCCAATTGTTTTCCAAATTATAAATTTTTGTGGGGGGTAACCATGCTTCTTGATTGGCAGGAGTCCAATCCTCGAATATTTGTTCTGCTTCCATATTAAGAATGATGTTTCCAGTCTCCTCTTCTCAATACTTGTCATTACTCATTTTCCTTTCCATTTTCCTCCGATATGCTCCGCAAGTGGGTTGAAAAAGACAGTCTTGTTTGTATTTCTGTGTGGGCTTTGTGCTGCTCTCTCATAAATCACTCTCCTCCAACAGTCCTTTCCGCTCGAGCGAGTAATCGCCATTTTTGTCGTTCCGATGAAATACAGTCTAGAAACTCGCTCTTTAGCTTTTCCGACCTGTTGCATCGTAAATTAGTCTTTTTGCAGGAGGGCTGCCCCTTCCAGTTCGCAATCTCCTCGAAAATAATATATCTTCGGCTCGCCCTCCCCAAGACCAACTCCAGCAACACAGGTCTCTTATCAAGTTTCCATTCTTACTGCGTCACAAGAGACAGCCCTTCTTCTTTCCAAATCCTTCACAGAGTAAAACCTTTAAGTTCATAATTATTCCCACACAATTCCTTTTTAGTCCCATTTGCAATTAATTTCTGTGACAGATCTTCAGGGGGAGGGTTATTAATAATCACATAGAGCAAAAGAAATAAAAAGTCGTTTCCCCCCCCCTTTCAGTTCCGTTGCATTCCATTCCACATACCATGTCTGTAGTACTTTGATGTAATCTTCCATCTGTCTTCTTCCTTTCAGTGGTAAAATTGTTAGCAGATAAAAACCTCCTGCCTCTCTTGAAGCATGTGCGTTATCTTTCCCAATTTTTTTCCCTTTTAAGTAACGCAACTAGTTTCGCACCTGGAAGTAGCTTCGGAGGAGTTCCGAGGCCCACCGAGGGTTATGCACCCAGTGCCTCACCCCCTCCTTCTTCTGAACTCGGGGGTGATTTATGGCAACAGCGGGTGAAAACTGCATCTCTCCCCCCTGGAGAGATGAAGGGAGACTGATATACTCCCCATAATCAGCCTCTAATTACCTCGTGTGAGCTGGATAAATGCTAATATCCGCCATCTTCCATTATATATAATGTATATTTAAAAATGTATATGCATTTTTAAATATACATTATACATACATTTTTATCATATCATAGTCACTGTATAAACTTCCCAATCTATCTTTCCTTGACATCCTACTGCATTTTCTGTTGTCTTGCTGCATCTCCCTTTATCATCTATTCTTTTCTCTCCTTCCATTCATATTCCTTTGTTTTATCTACTGCTGTTCATAGAGTCAGATTTATCTTAGTACCACTTCGTCTTAGATACCCTTCAAGTTGTCCCAACTCACTTACTACTGTATTCCCATCTATATTTCTTATTTTGGCTGTCACTGAGTGCAACTCAGAATGACTACTTCTTCTGTCATAAGGCTTTATTTGGTTTCATGCAGGTCTTATTGTTTGGGATGTGATTGTAATTATAATATTGCATGAAACAACACTGCTTCTCTGTATTTAGTTTTTCCTTTTATTAAAATGGATTTCATTTCAGCATTCCATTTCAGTGTTCCAGTGGAACATTTAGTGTTCCATTTCAACACCTGCTTGTGGGATTTTTATTTTATCTAACACATTATCTGTATTGATGACTTTTTTATTGAAAAGAAGGAAAGGTTAGGTGTGTAAAAAGCAATCATACAGGTTGCAGGACTGAGGTCATTTCCCAGTCCAATGCCATTCACCCTTCTCGCAGGGAATGCAAATTTATCAGTCCCTTCTGTCCCACTCAATTGCTTTTTCCAGCTGTCACCAGGGCAGGGCAAAAAACAGCTCCTGGCAGTTTCTCCCCTCCTGCACAAGTACTAATACAGGCGGCAGCCATTTTGCATGTCAGCATGTCAGTGATAGTGTGTCAATTGGGCACACCTAAAATGTTTGCCACCTGTAAAGGAACTGTTTTCATGCTGTGTGTTGCAACAAGCAATGGACAACAGAACTAGAGTAAAATCTGTATCACCTGACACCCTTCTTCCAGTATGAACAGATGCAGCAATATAAGCTTTTCAGGTCACGTTATACAGATAGTTAATGCAAACCAAAATAGTTACCTCTGGCAGCACAGAAACCTTCAGCAGACAGTAAGTGCATTGTGCCCATATCCAGATACCATCTAGGCATGTGCTCAAGATCACAACAGAGATTCCTTGCTGCTTAACAGTTTCTCAGCTCTGTCACTCCTGCCATGAGATTGGCTATGGAATTGCAAAAGGATGGCTTTTCCCTTTCAGTGAGTGGAGGATTCTACTCCGCACTGATGATGATAATGGTAATAATGATGACGATGATGATGATAATAATAATAATAATAATAATAATAATAATAATAATAATGGATGTCAGGGGCTCAGGAGCAGAGGCACAGGGGAGAGAGGAAATGGAGAGAGAAGGGGAAGAATCTGAGGGCAGCGGAGGGGAGAATGACAGTGACCCGAGAGATTCCATAAGCCTCTCCAGTGAATCAGAAGATTCCCAGAAGGGGGCGCCGATGGCCAGGGCAAGGGGGGTCCCAGGGGGGGACACACCAGAAGCAGGGGGCCAGCGGAGACTCCCAAAGCAGTAGCTGGAAATCAGGGCCAGCTTCCCCACCAGAGCGCAGTGGGGGGGAAGAGTCCCATGTGTCAGGGCCAGCGTCTCCTCCAGCAGGGAGAGAAGATGAGTCAGGGCTGACCATGCCTCTATCGGAGAGTGGGGGAATGGAGGGGACGTCAGGTCCAGCTAGCCTCCCCGAAGGGGGAAGCAGTGACAGGAGCAGTGTAACGGTCAGGAGGAAGGTGGCCGGCTGGGCGCGCGCCAAGTTCAAATGTACAGGCGCGCGGGACAGCAGAAAATCCGGATTGGGAACCAGGTCCTAAAGCCCGCCGGAGGCAGGGGGAAGACTCAGGGGACTCAGCGTCAGAGGAGTCTAGGAAGGGCAAGACCCCAGCGGACAGGCGGAACCAGAGGAGGAAAGAGCAAAGGAAGAGGTGGAGCAAGGCTAGAGTCTTAAACTGGTGTCTGGGGGGAGGAGATTCAGACGGAGCTTCGGCGGTCTAGAGTTTGAGACGTAGAGCTGCGCGCCGCGGCTGTGAAAGCGAAACTGAACTTCAATAAAGACTGTTTTATATAATAACGAAGTGGCGTTGGTCCTTTGTGAGCTGGGACCTAGGGCAGCTCTGACAATAATAATTTATTTATACCTCGCCTATCTGGCTGGGTTTCCCCAGCCACTCTGGGAGGCTTCCAACAGAATATTAAAATACAATAGTCTATTAAACATTAAAAGCTTCCCTAAACAGGGCTGCCTTCAGATGTCTTTTAAAAGTCTGGTAGTTGTTTTGATCTTTGACAACTGGTGGGAGGGCATTCCACAAGGCGGGTGCCACTACCAAGAAGACCCTCTGCCTGGTTCCCTGTAACTTGGCTTCTTGCAGCGAGGGAACTGCCAGAAGGCCCTCGGAGCTGGACCTCAGTGTCTGCGCTGAACGATGTGGGTGGACATGTTCCTTAAGGTATACTGGGCCGAGGCCGTTTAGGGCTTTCAAGGTCAGCACCAACACTTTGAATTGTGCTCGGAAACGTACTGGCAGCCAATGTAGGTCTTTCAAGACCAGTGTTATGTGGTCTCGGCGGCCGCTCCCAGTCACCAATCTAGCTGCCGCATTCTGGATTAGTAGTAGTTTCCGGGTCACCTTCAAAGGTAGCCCCACAGAGAGCGCATTGCAGTAATCCAAGCAAGATATAACTAGAGCATGCACCACTCTGTCGAGACAGTCTGCACACAGAATTGACCTGCGCCTCCATGGACAGCTGGGAGTCCAAAATGACTCCCAGGCTGCGCACCTGGTCCTTCAGGGGCACATTTACCCCATTCAGGACCAGGGAATCCCCCACACCTGCCCTCCCTGTCCCCCAAAAACAGTACTTCCGTCTTGTCAGGATTCAACCTCAATCTGTTAGCCGCCACCCATCCTCCAACTGCCTCCAGACACTCACACAGGACCTTCACCACCTTCACTGGTTTTGATTTGAAAGAGAGGTAGAGCTGGGTATCATCCGCATACTGATGAACACCCAGCCGCAACCCCCTGATGATCTCTCTCAGCGGCTGGATATAGATGTTGAAAAGCATGGGGCAAGAGGATGGAACCCTGAGGCACCCCACAAGTGAGAGCCCAGGGGTCTGAACACTCATCCTCCACCACCACTTTCTGAACACGGCCCAGGAGGAAGGAGCGGAACCACTGTATGACAGTGCCCCCAGCTCCCAGCCCCTCTAGATGGTCCAGAAGGATGTTATGGTCGATTGTATCAAAGGCCGCTGAGAGATCCAGCAGAACTAGGAAACAGCTCTCACCTTTGTCCCTAGCCCGCCGGAGATCATCAAGCAGCGCGACCAAGGCAGTTTCAGTCCCATGAAGAGGCCTGAATCCCGAATGGAAGGGATCCAAATGGTCCGCTTCTTTCAGGCGTGCCTGGAGTTGTTCAGCAACCACTCGCTCTATCACCTTGCCCAAGAATAGAAGATTTGAGACTGGGTGATAGTTGGCCATATTGGCCAGGTCTAGAGATGTTTTTTTAAGAAGCGGTTTAATGACCGCCTCTTCCAGCAGGTCTGGGAAAACTCCCTCACAGAGAGAAGCATTCACCACCCCGCCAAGCCCATTGCCCAGCTCTTCCTGGCTCACTTTTATGGGCCAGGATCAAGGAGACAGGTGGTTGGTTTCACTCATCCAAGCAGCCTGTCCACAGACTATGTAATTATGGATACATAGTCAGAAACATGGCAGTCACTCCAAATTAAGAGAGAATTGAGATTATGATTATTAGCATGATCAGGTATATTTTATTATTTATTTATTATTTATTCAAAATATTTATATACTACCTCTCACTAAAATAAAACCAAAAATATGTAACGAGGAATGCCCACATTCAGTTGAATTAAGGATGGGGAGAGAACTATACCATTCTCCATATTAAGAGTTATAACTAGAGTTAGCCATACTCTGAGTACACCCATTGAAAGGAATGGATATGGCTAATTTAGGTTATTAATTTCAACAGCTCTACTCTGAGCAGAACTTAGCTGGATACGTCCCTTAGGGTTTGTGTGAGCAAGTCACAGTTATGAAGATTGGATACCTTTTCTCTCATTTGGTTGTCCTGCTTTATACAAGCTTAACAACTTGACAAAATTTTATCTTTGGCAGTGACACTTTGCTTTAAAAATGTAAATTTTGCTTCATTTTTAAAGGCATAAAGGAATATCTTACTGATCTGAGCATGACAATGCTTATTTTGCTGATATAAAAGGCAAGTTTTGACAATTTTTCCTCATGAAAAATACTTCACAAGCAGCTTTCCAGGCAGCTTCCTTGCATTTATAAGCAGAAGTTTTAATGTAAACAGCTAGAGGCTATCACTTATAGCTTAGCTTGAAACAGATATACTCAGCACCTGAATAGTGCTTGGCACTGGTTTATAAGAGACTGAAGAGGAAGTTGGCATATATTTAAACAAATGTAAATTACCTTTCCCTGGGTTGAACAGATAAAGAATAGTTTGAAAAACCAATTACTTCAGGAGGAAATACTGAGGTTATCAAACCTTCCAGTAGAACATCTGCAAAGTACATTTCAGAACAGAAAAGTATGGAGTATACTATAATTCCCTTTACCAAACAGAGTATGTAAAATGTTCTTTATTGCTGAATCAGAAAAAACAGCAGTCCGGAAAAAACCAAATTGCTGCTTGTTGCACTATGGCTTTAAAGAGCAGGTTTTTGTGGGTAAAGCTCCAGGGCACAAAAAAAGTGCTGAGAGACACAGCTTTAGAAAGCAGACCTGATAAAAGTTGATCCTCTACTTGGATTTGTTACTTTAATTTAACTCATTCTATGTGTCTGTTTTTCATCTTTCAATTTTTGTCTGTTATAATTGTTCTCTCTCTGATATTGATAGATAAGTGTGAATAAGCCCTTAGACACACTTAGCGGGGACTCAGGGGGGTTTAATTCTAATTAAATTATAGGGTTGCACTGATGAATCTATGGGTGAGTTTGTACCATCCTATTTAGGTTTCATAAGCCACAATGCTATTTTGGTCATGCCTGAGGTCCTCTCATGTGCTGGGCTTATTAAACTGAAACATAATCATCTGAATGGTCAGAGATGAAAGGAACTGTAGTGCAGCACATGCTCCCCCACCTCACCTTACAATCTCTGGCAAGTCCGCTGAAACAACTGAATGGGGAGAAATAAATCTGCACTGGCTGGGATGCTGCAGGCTCAGAAGGCTCTCGCTTGTAATAAGACAGAGATCAGATCTGTAACTGATCTGTTTCCCCCTGAATTAAGTACAAATCAGAACAGTTGGGTTTGGGGAAAGAGTCCACCCATCTCTAGCATATATACAAATTTTAATTACCTGTTAGAATAAAACCGAGTTCCATCATGTTGATAATTGTCATCTACGTACAAAGAAGAAGAAGAAATTGTGGTTGCTAAAGATGCTGCTTCAAAAAGGGAAGGTGTGCTTGGCACTAAATCTGGCTGATGCCGGGAGGCTAATACTGTGCAGAGAGGAAAAAAGTCTGTAAATCATTCTTGCAAATATGAAATGAATACATTTTCATGGAAAATCTTACCTGCTCACCTATAGTGACAACATGTAAAGGCATGCACAAGCCTTGGGACTATGTGCTCTTTCTTCATATCTCACCTCCAGTGCATATGGCTTTGGGCTTGAATATCCTGGCTTGCATTAAGAATTATGTCCAAACTGAGGAGCTCTAGCTCAATGTCAGCTAACAAGCCAGGATGTTCTCAGCTATAGGTTCTTCACACCAAAGCATGACTTTTTTTTTATTTTGGGGGGGCTGGGTGGGGGGAGAGAGGAAGAAGTGCACCATAGCTTATTAACCATGGTTTATGAAGAGAAAACTAATGGGAGAAGGAAAACAAAGGTTGATTTTGCCTCATGCTGATATGGGCCCAGAAAGAGTGGCAGAGATGTTCAGTGCCCAGTGGCTGTGGATCAGTCATCTGCCAAGGCTTGTATGAGATCCACACTGTATATTTAAAGCACATTCACAACACATTTAAACCCCAGGCTTCCCCAAAACAATCCCAGGAACTTAGTTTGTTAAGGGAACTTGGAATTGTAGCTCTCTGAGGGGAAGACTATAGTTCCCATGATTCTTTGGGGAGAGGCAAGTTCTCTAGATGTGTGTTGGGGGTGCTTTCAATGTATGCTGTGGCTCTGTCCTATGTCTTGACAATTAGAATTGAGATAAGCAGCATAAGCAATGGACCAAAAGCAATTCCCAAGAGGAAGGTGTGTTCCAGGGTGGTTACCATCTTAATTGCAGCAGAGGTGGCTTTATAGATGCTGCTGGACCACAACTCCCTTCATTCCTGAATCCTGGCAATGCTGATGGCAGCTGATGGCAGCTGGAGACTAACAACTCCTGATTTAAAGGATTTCAAGCTTTGCCCAGACAATCTAGAATTCTCTAAGCATTGTTTTTTAATCATTGCTTTAAGCTTCTTCACTGGTTTTAAATCTCCCACTTTTTTCACTTATTTTTTAAGCAGAAGTGCCAAAAATCTTGAAAATATTTCTGTTTATTAAGAGCAGTGTAGCTCATTTGAAGCATTACCTTCTTCATCAAGGCTACAATAGCTCTGCCCCTCAGTAAGCAAGTCATGATTTTCATCTTTCCAATCTTGGCTAACCACAGAAACAAATTCTTGTGATGTAGCTTTTAAAGCAGCAATGGAATTGCATCGTTTCTTGGAGGGAGAGGACTTTAAAGCTGCATTCAAAAAGAGAGAGGATAAAAACAAGGCAGATTAATTAAATACAGATAAACTAAGCAATGAACTTTTAAGAAGGACTTTTCACTGTTACACAAACACTTTCACAATCCTTTCTTGTTCATCTCACTTGAATGCTGCTGACTGTTAAAAAAGAGGTTTGATCAGATTGCCCAATCAATTTCCATTATTCTAAGTACACTGTAATAATGTCTTTAGAAGAGTCTATAATATGGGCCAGTATAAATCTGAGACATATTTACATTCAGCAATGCAGTAATAAAACTTGAACTTTTTCACGGCAGGGAGCTAGTAATAAGCCAAGTATCAGGCATACTTTTACCATGTAATCTCTTCATCCCCAAAAATGGCATCTGCCTATTTTTCACTGGAATATATTATACAATGTAAGATTTTATGGTTATATAAACCTAAATCCTCTTGCAAATAAAATTGCAAGGGAAATGTCTGTTTGGCTAAAAATATAATTAAAAACAAACCTAAAATATAGATTCCTCCCCTGCGTATCTGAAATTATTGTAAAGAACTTTAAGAACATTTTAGTGAAATAACCTATAATCTGCTTATTTTATGTTAAAAATAAATACCAATATCCTTGACTGCATACATTTTTAAAGCCATCTGCACCTTAACCAGCTGCAGATGGCTTTAAATTTAAATTGCAACCAGGACAAGGTTGTGTGCTGCTGCTGCCCATGTAGAATCAGGGCCTACATGCAGAGGGATCTCACAAAGAATAGTGGAATCCTGTCCCTCCCCCTGCCCACTATATCCTCTGGCACACATGTGGCAGGCAGTGCACCAGAGTAATCATGAGACCTCTGCATGTTTCATGTCTATGACCATTGTTATTACTTATTAAATTTGTATACTGCCCTTCCCCTTAAGTTCACAGGGCAGTTCACAACATAAAAATACAAAATGAGTACACAAAAGAAATAAAAAACAAACCAATAACCGCCACCGTCCACCAACATTTGAAAGGCCATGGAATGTTCAATCAGCCAAAGGCCTGGTTATAGAGAAACATTTTCGTCTGGAACCTAAATATACGCAATAAAGGTGCCAGGTGAGCCTCTCTGGAAAGAGCATTCTACAAACGGAGAGCCACTGTAGAAAAGGTCTGTTCTTAGGTTGTTGCTCTCTGGACCTCTTGTGGAGGGGGCACATGGGAATGGCCTTCAATGATGGTTGCAGGGTCTGGGTCCTTGAGGTACTGCAGTCCTGAACCATTTAAGGCTTTATAGGTCAAAATCAAAATCAGCACTTAGAATTGGGCCTGGAAAATAACTGGCAGCCAGTGGCCAGGATCCGTGTCAGATGCTCACACCGTCTTGCTCCAGTGAGCAGCCGAGCCACCCAGTTCTGACCAGCTGAAGTTTCCAAACTGTCTTCAGAGGCAGCCCTAAGTATAACACATTGCAGTAATCAAATATTGAGGTTACCAGAGCACAGACAACAAAAGAGGTTGTGGAGAATTAACAGGGACACATTTCCCCTGTCTCTCCCAATGGAGGTCATCACAGAGGGCAACCAAAGCAGTTTCTGTGCCAAAACTGGGCTAAACCCCAATTGAAATGGATCTAGAAAATCAGCTTCCTCCAAGAGCACCTGGATCTAGCAACCACCCATTCAAGAACATTGCCCAAGGAAGAGATATTGAGCATTATGGGGATTCCTCCATACATGTATACACTGGGAAGGATCATATCCATGTTGCTCTCTGCACAAATGTGTGCATGTTGTTGTTGTTGTTGTTTAGTCGGTTAGTCGTGTCCGACTCTTCGTGACCCCATGGACCAGAGCATGCCAGGCACTCCTTTCTTCCACTGCCTCCCGCAGTTTGGTCAAACTCATGCTGATAGCTTTGAGAACACTATCCAAACATCTCATCCTCTGTCGTCCCCTTCTCCTTGTGCCCTCCATCTTTCCCAGCATCAGGGTCTTTTCCAGGGAGTCTTCTCTTCTCATGAGTGGCCAAAGTATTGGAGCCTCCACTTCAGGATCTGTCCTTCCAGTGAGTACTCAGGGCTGATTTCCTTCAGAATGGAGAGGTTTGATCTTCTTGCAGTCCATGGGACTCTCAAGAGCCTCCTCCAGCACCATAATTTAAAAGCATCAATTCTTCGGCGATCAGCCTTCTTTATTTTCCAGTTCTCACTTCCATACATCACTACTGGGAAAACCATAGCTTTAACTATATGGACCTTTGTTGGCAAGGTGATGTCTCTGCTTTTTAAGATGCTGTCTAGGTTTGTCATGGCTTTTCTCGCAAGAAGGAGGCGTCTTTTAATTTCGTGGCTGCTGTCACCATCTGCAGTGATCATGGAGCCCAAGAAAGTAAAATCTCTCACTGCCTCCATTTCTTCCCCTTCTATTTGTCAGGAGGTGATGGGCCCAGTGGCCATGATCTTCGTTTTTTTGATGTTGAGCTTCAGACCATATTTTGCGCTCTCCTCTTTCACCCTCATTAAAAGGTTCTTTAATTCCTCCTCACGTTCTGTCATCAAGGTTTTGTCATCTGCATATCTGAGGCTGTTGATATTTCTTCTGGCAATCTTAATTCCGGCTTGGGATTCATCCAGCCCAGCCTTTTGCATGATGAATTCTGCATATAAGTTAAATAAGCAGGGAGACAATATACAGCCTTGTCGTACTCCTTTCCCAATTTTGAACCAATCAGTTGTTCCATATCCAGTTCTAACTGTAGCTTCTTGTCCCACATAGAGATTTCTCAGGAGACAGATGAGGTGATCAGGCACTCCCATTTCTTTAAGAACTTGCCACAGTTTGCTGTGGTCGACACAGTCAAAGGCTTTTGCATAGTCAATAAAGCAGAAGTAGATGTCTTTCTGGAACTCTCTAGCTTTCTCCATAATCCAGCACATGTTTGCAATTTGGTCTTTGGTTCCTCTGCCTCTTCTAAATCCAGCTTGCACTTCTGGGAGTTCTCGGTCCACATACTGGTTGAGCCTACCTTGTAGAATTTTAAGCATAACCTTTCTAGCTTGTGAAATGAGCGCAATTGTGCGGTAGTTGGAGCATTCTTTGGCACTGCCCTTCTTTGGGATTGGGATGTAGACTGATCTTCTCCAATCCTCTGGCCACTGCTGAGTTTTCCAAACTTGCTGGCATATTGAGTGTAGCACCTTAACAGCATCATCTTTTAAATTTTTAAATATTTTATAAATAAATAAATAAATTTTGAAATTTTAAACCCATTAGATCACTGCCTTGCCGTGGCGGAGGGGCTTGAATAACTCAGAGAAGCTATGAACTATGCCATGCAGGGCACCCAAGATGGACAGGTCATAGTGGAAAGTTTTGACCAAACGTGATGCACTTGGAGTGGGAACCAGCAAGCCACTCCAGTATCCCTGCCAAGAAAACTCCATGGACAAAGACAACAGGCATATAAAAGTTATGACACTGGAAGATGAGCCCCTCAGGTCGGAAGGCATCCAACATGCTACTGAGGAAGAGTGGAGGACAAGTACAAGTAGATTCAGAGCTGATGAAGCGGCTGGGCCAAAGCCGAAAGGATGCTCAGTTGCGGATATTCCTGGAAGCGAAAGAAAAGTCCAATGCTGTAAAGTAAAATATTGCATAGGAACCTGGAATGTAAGAACCATGAACCTGGGTATGTTGGGTGTGGTCAAAAATGAGATGGCCAGGATAAATATTGACATCCTGGGCATCAGTGAACTAAAATGGACGGGAATGGGCGAATTCAGTTCGGATGACCATCATATCTACTACTGTGGGCAAGAAACCCGTAAAAGAAATGGAGTGGCCCTCATAATCAACAAAAGAGTGGCGAAAGCTGTACTGGGATGCAATCTCAAAAATGATAGAATGATCTCGATACGAATCCAAGGCAGACCTTTTAACATCACAGTAATCCAAGTTTATGCACCAACTACTGGTGCTGAAGAAAGTGAAATTGAGCAATTCTATGAAGACTTACAACACCTTATAGAAATGACACCAAAGAAGGATGTTCTTCTCATTATAGGGGATTGGAATGCTAAAGTAGGGAATCAAGAGATAAAAGGAACAACTGGCAAGTTTGGCCTTGGAGTTCAAAACGAAGCAGGGCAAAGGCTAATAGAGTTCTGCCAAGAGAACAAGCTGGTCATCACAAACACTCTTTTCCAACAACACAAGAGACGACTCTACACATGGACATCACCAGATGGGCAGCATCGAAATCAGATTGATTATATTCTCTGCAGCCAAAGATAGAGAAGCTCTATACAGTCAGCAAAAACAGGACCTGGAGCTGACTGTGGCTCAGATCATCAGCTTCTTATAGCAAAATTCAAGCTTAAACTGAAGAAAGTAGGAAAAACCACTGGGCCGGTAAGATACAATCTAAGTCAAATTCCTTATGAATACACAGTGGAAGTGAGGAACAGGTTTAAGGATTTAGATTTGGTAGACAGAGTGCCTGAAGAACTATGGATGGAGGCTCACAACATTATACAGGAGGCAGCAACTAAAACCATCCCAACGAAAAGGAAATGCAAGAAAGCAAAGTGGCTGTCCAATGAGGCCTTACAAATAGCGGGGGAGAGAAGGCAAGCAAAATGCGAGGGAGATAGTGAAAGATACAGGAAATTGAATGCAGATTTCCAAAGAATAGCAAGGAGAGACAAGAAGGCCTTCTTAAACGAGCAATGCAAAGAAATAGAGGAAAACACTAGAATGGGAAAAACCAGAGATCTGTTCAAGAAAATTGGAGATATGAAAGGAACATTTTGTACAAAGATTACCATAATAAAAGACAAAAGTGGAAAGGACCCAACAGAAGCAGAAGACATAAAGTAGGAAAAACCACTAGGCTGGTAAGATACAATTTAAATTTGTATCTTTCCTGCCAACTCCATCTGGCCTAGGGGGCAGAGCCTGCACTCATCGCCACAGCTTAAGAGGCCGGAGAGAGGCCTCCGGGACATTACTGCTGCTGCTGCTGCTCTGCTGAGTGCTGGGTGGGCCGCTCCCTTTCCTGCCAACTCCATCTGGCCTAGGGGGCGGGGCCTGCACTCACCACTACACTTTAGAGGCCATCGCCACAGCTTGAGGGCCTCTATCAAGGCCTCCGGGACACTGCTGCTGTTGCTGCCTGCGTGAGTGTTGGGAGGACCGCTCCCTCTTCTGCCAACTCCATCCGGCCTAGGGGGCGGGGCCTGCACTCACCACTACACTTTAGAGGCCTGAGCAGCTACCTGCAGCAAGTGACAAAATGGTTTTAAATGTTTTAACTGCTTTTAATTTGCTGCACCTTAAATGGTGGTGGTTGTTTTTTATAATGTTTTATAATTTTATAATTTTATTTCTGTTTGCGGTTGGTTAAGTATTTAGTTAGGGTGGGGAATAGTTTAATTTTAGCACTATTGTTTTTTGCTGTGCTTCTATTTTTATTATTCTGTTAAGTTATTATATAGTTTGTATTTTGCCTTTTAAGGGGAAGGGTCAGGGCTGCCTGGGAGTGGGCCTCAGCCAATAGAATGGCTGCGGCAGGTTCCACAGGAGGGAATGTATTGGGACACCCGATCCCAGTGATCAGGGGCTGGAGGAGGAGTTACGCTAAGACCAGACCATGTCATTACCGAGGAGGCAGGTTTAGTCGTTGGTTGAGGACTATCCCTGCCTCCAGGTCTGGTCCTGACCGGAAGGATACAGTAATCAGCAAGGGAAACCCACATGACCTGAAAGTGTTGCTGTGCAATGCCAGGTCAATGATGAATAAAACCACTGCCATCCACAACCTGATTGTGGATGGAGGATTTGACCTGGCATGTGTGACAGAGACTTGGTTGGATGAAGCAGATGGGCCTGTCCTTGCCGCTGCTTGCCCACCAGGTTTCTCTTACGCACAGCAACCCAGGTCGTGTGGACGGGGAGGGGGGGTTGCAGTGATTTTTAGGAAGTCATTAGTCTGCACCAGGCGTCCTATTGGGAAGACCCAGTTTTCTGAGTGCATGTTCTGGAAGTTGGGCAATAGGGGCAGTACAGGATTCCTATTGGTGTACCGACCTCCCCGCTGCACCAAGGATTCCCTGCCCGAGCTGCTTCAGGTCGTGGCGGATATGCTCCTGGAGACACCTAGCTTGGATGTCCTGGGGGATTTTAACATCCATGCCGACACGACCTTACAAGGGGCCGCTCGGGACTTCGTGGAAAGCATGGCCTCCATGGGGCTGTCCCTGAATAAGTTTGGCCCAACTCATAGGACATGCCTTAGACTTGGTGTTTACCTCTACGGATGTTGGTGATCTGACATTA
The DNA here is from genome assembly GCF_964188315.1 of Podarcis muralis. NCBI lineage: Eukaryota > Metazoa > Chordata > Lepidosauria > Squamata > Lacertidae > Podarcis > Podarcis muralis. Next base: position 1,271,101 of record NC_135665.1, on the reverse strand, counting down.
TCTAAAAGCGAAACAAAAGAAGTGCCATGGTCCTGGTGCAACTGGACTTCTCCGCGAACCTTCCCCTCTGCAGGGAGGTGGGACCGATTTGGATGGTCCGCCCCTGCCACTTAATGGATCCAATTGGCTTCCAGAGAGTGGTAGGGGATGTTTTATCCCAAGTTGATGGCCTTTCAGCTGATTCCCTGGTGGCCCGCTGGAATGTGGAGTTAACCAGGGCTATTGACTGTTTGGCTCCGAAGCGCCCTCTCCGATTGCATGGAGCCCGGACAGCCCCGTGGTTTTCCCCAGAGCTGAGGGTGATGAAACAATCGTTGAGACGGCTAGAGCGCTGGTGGCGGAAAACTCATTCTGAATCAGACCGGACACGGGCTAGAGCTCAATGTCGAGCCTACCAAGTGGCAATGACGATGGCGAAGAGGGCCTTCTTCACCGCCTCCATTGCATCTGCAGAAAACAGCAGCAGGAGACTTTTTCAGGTGGTTCGCAATCTATCGGAACCACCTGTACCACCGGGGCCTGGTAGGGACCCCAAGATCTCCTGCAATGCTTTTGCAAAGTTTTTTGCAGATAAAGTCGCTCAGATTCAGAAGGAGGTAGACTCCACCGTGGGAGCAGGGCCAGGGTGGGAGAGTGCTAGAGCTCTGTCTAGTCCTGTTACATGGGATCAATTCCAATCTGTTACCTCCGAGGATGTGGACAGGCTGCTTGGACAAGTGAAACCGACCACCTGTCTCCTTGATCCTTGCCCATCCTGGCTGATAAAAGCGAGCCGGGAAGGGCTGGGCGATGGGCTCTGCGGGGTGGTGAATGCTTCCCTCTGTGAGGGAGCCTTCCCAGACCCGCTGAAAGAGGCGGTCATTAAACCGCTTCTTAAAAAAACATCTTTAGACCCAGCCAATTTGGCCAACTATCACCCAGTCTCAAATTCTTGGGCAAGGTGATTGAGCGGGTGGTTGCCAGACAACTCCAAGCACGCCTGGAGGATGCGGACCATTTGGATCGCTTCCAATCGGGATTCAGGCCTCACCATGGGACTGAAACTGCCTTGGTCGCGCTGGTTGATGATCTCCGGCGGGCTAGGGACAAAGGTGAGAGCTGTTTCCTAGTTCTGCTGGATCTCTCAGCGGCCTTTGACACCATCGACCATAACATCCTTCTGGACCGTCTAGACGGGCTGGGAGCCGGGGGCACTGTTATACGGTGGTTCCGCTCCTTTCTCCTGGGCCGTGTCCAGAAAGTGGTGGTGGGGATGAGTGTTCAGACCCCTGGGCTCTCACTTGTGGGGTGCATCAGGGTTCCATCCTCTCCCCCATGCTTTTTAATATCTATATGAAGCCACTGGGAGAGATCATCAGGGGGTTTGGGCTGGGTGTTCATCAGTATGCAGATGACACCCAGCTCTACCTCTCCTTTAAATCAGAACCAGTGAAGGCGGTGAAGGTCTTGTGTGAGTGCCTGGAGGCTGTTGGAGGATGGATGGCGGCTAACAGATTGAGGTTGAATCCTGACAAGAAAGAAGTACTGTTTTTGGGGGACAGGGGGCGGGCGGGTTTGGGGGATTCCCTGGTCCTGAATGGGGTAACTGTGCCCCTGAAGGACCAGGTGCATAGCCTGGGAGTCATTTTGGACTCACAGCTGTCCATGGAGGCACAGGTTAATTCTGTGTCCAGGGCAGCTGTCTACCAGTTCCACCTGGTACGCAGGCTAAGACCCTACCTGCTCGCGGACTGTCTTGCCAGAGTGGTGCATGCTCTGGTTATCTCCCGCTTGGACTACTGCAACGCGCTCAACGTGGGGCTACCTTTGAAGGTGACCCGGAAACTGCAATTAATCCAGAATGCGGCAGCTAGACTGGTGACTGGGAGTGGCCGCCGGGACCACATAACACCGGTTCTGAGAGATCTGCATTGGCTCCCAGTACGTTTCTGAGCACAATTCAAAGTGTTGGTGCTGACCTTTAAAGCCCTAAACGGCCTCGGTCCAGTATACCTGGAGGAGCGTCTCCACCCCCATCATTCAGCGCAGACACTGAGATCCAGCGCCGAGGGCCTTCTGGCGGTTCCCTCATTGCGAGAAGTAAGGTTACAGGGAACCAGGCAGAGGGCCTTCTCGGTAGTGGCGCCTGCCCTGTGGAACGCACTCCCAGCAGATGTCAAAGCAATAAACAACTATTTTACTTTTAAAAGTCATCTGAAGGCAGCCCTCTTTAGGGAAGTTTTTATGCTTGATGCTGTACTGTTTTTAATATTCAGTTGGAAGCCGCCCAGAGTGGCTGGGGAAACCCAGCCAGATGGGCGGGGTATAAATAATAAAATTATTATTATTATTATTATTATTATTATTATTATTATTATTATTATTATATCAAATCCCTTATGAATACACAGTGGAAGTGAGGAACAGGTTTAAGGATTTAGATTTGGTGGACAGAGTGCCTGAAGAACTATAGATGGAGGCTCGCAACATTAAGAAGAGGTGGCAAGAATACACAGAGGAATTATACCAGAAAGATATGGATGGCTCGTACACCCCAGGTAGTGTGATTGCTGACCTTGAGCCAGACATCCTGGAGAGTGAAGTCAAATGGGCCTTAGAAAGCACTGCTAATAACAAGGCCAGTGGAAGTGATGGTATTCCAGCTGAACTATTTATATTTTTTAAAAAATGTGTGCATAGGCACTCACAAAATACTTGAATGACACATTCCATGTTACAAAATTTCAGATAACTTCCAATAGGTTATAGGTAAAGGTAAAGGACCCCTGGACGGTTAAGTCCAGTCAAAGGCGACTATGGGGTGCAGCACTCATCTTGCTTCAGGTCAAGGAAGCCGGCGTTTGTCCACAGACAGCTTTCTGGGTCATGTGGCCAGCAGGAGTAAACAGCTTCTGGCGCAATGGGACACCACGACAGAAGCCAGAGCACAAGGAAACGCTGTTTACCGTCCCACCGAAGTGGTACCTATTTATCTACTTGCACTGGTCTGCTTTTGAACTGCTAGGTTGGTGGGAGAGAGAGAGAGAGAGAGAGAGAAGAAGAAGAAGAAGAAGAAGAAGAAGAAGAAGAAGAAGAAGAAGAAGAAGAAGAAGAAGTTATAAGCATCCCGACTACAGTGGTACTCTGGTTCTCAAACTTAATCCGTTCCGGAAGTCCGTTCCAAAACCAAAGCGCTCGAAAACCAAGATATGCTTTCCCATAGAAAGTAATGCAAAACGGATTAATCCATTCTAAACTTTTAAAAACAACCACTAAAACAGCAATTTAACATGAATTTTACTATCTAACAAGACCACTGATCCATAAAATGAAAGCAATAATCAATGTACTGTAGTATAAAATAAACAAAACGACTTCCGGCGAGGCAGCATGGCGGCAGCAGCAGAAGAAAAGAGCTCCTGAAGCCAGCCAGAGTAAAAGGCTCTGGTGACCGATTCCCGGACCCCCCAGAACTGCTGCTGCCAGCACTGCCAACGGAGAGGAATTGGGGGTGCCCGGGCATCTATCAAAGGAGCCAAAACACCCCCCACGACCTTGATTGAGCCGGATAGGCACCCGACCCCCCCCCAACAGCCGAGAGGAGCTCCAAAACCCGGAGGACAGTGGAACTAACGCAAAGAGGGAGAAAGAAAGGGAGAGAGAGGAAGAAGAAGAAAGAAAGAAAAAGGAGCCCCAAATTTACCGTTGCTGCCCCCATCTCTGCCGACGGGAAAGCAGAGGAGAGGTAGGTGAGCACGGTGAAGGCAAAAAACAAAAACGCACGTGGCTGAGCCCTACCGGGAGCTCCAGCGGCAAGGAGAACACAGAGAAGCTGCATAACAAAGGAGACCACAGAAAAGAAAAAACAACCTTCCCCCCCCTTCTTTTTTTAACACCCCCTTTTTTTTAACCCCTCCCTCCCCCTCCCTCCCTCCCTTTAAAGAAAATATATATATACATCTTTCTTATCCCTCCCCCCCCATATACCTACTTTTACCACTTTTCTTTTTAAAAGAGGGGCCACTGCTGCTGCAGCCACCCTTTATTTGAATCTTTACTTTTATTTCTATCTTTTCTACTCACTATTTAAAGACACACTTTTCCACACACACATCCTCAATTTAAACCTCATTTTATTTCCACCTCAAACCCCCCTCTTAAGATTTAAAATGGCAGTACCCAGAAAACAGCCCTGAACCATCACAGGCCATTTCCTGGGACTGCCACTCCGCCCCAGACTTTCCACTCTCTTTTACCTACCCTCTTTTACCTATACTTTACTCATTTAAAAAAAATAAAAATAAAAAGCTCTATTTAAAGACACCCCCCCCCTTTTTTTTTTTACCTTTAATTCTCATTTTTATCTTTTACCCGTACATTTTTGGTTGCTTTTCTGCAGACGGAGAGTGGTGGCGGTGGTTGGGGGGACATATTATTATTATTTTTTAAAAGACAGAGCAGAGCCATACAATTATTCTTCTTTTCTTTCTCTTTTTAAAGCTCTTGTTCGCCTGCTCCTGAGGGGGGAATCTTTCGCCCCCAGCTACGACCACCACTCTCTTTTAAAACAAAAATTTCCTCCATATACCCATTTGGAGAACAAAAAATAACTGCATGGTTTTGTTTGATTTGTTTTTCTTAAGAATAATATTTCCCCCTGGTTATTGTTGTTATTTTTTGCTTGTGGGAAAGTAATTAAAAACGGAGGAAAATTAAACATATACCCTCTAATCTCTTGCATCTCTACCTGCTAACCCCCTTCCCTTTATATGAACTGTCTGTCCATTAGTCTACCCATCTCTGCTTACCTGCCCCCCCCCCGCCTCGGCGGCACCGCTGAGGCATCTACAGAAGCCCTAGAGAAGTTCTTAAAACACAGGCTAGAAGTGACACAAATGACCACCTAATCCAAACGCTCTGTAAAAGCCACCAGCCAACAAAGCCTGATCAGCTCAGCAACCCAACAATACCCAGGAATCACCACTGCCACAACTCCTAACCACCACACGCCCAACCCCAAGAGGACGCCAAGCCAACCTCAAACCAAAACCATCAGGGAGACCGAGATGACACCAACCAGGGAGATGGCAAACAATGCTAAGATGGTAGCTCCCCTTCAAGATGATGACCACCCAATAACGAAACGAGATCTGAGGGAAATGGAAGCACGATTAGAAGAAGCACTGAAGGCCACAATGGCTCCCATGCAGGTACTAATCAACAATCTAACCTCCAAAGTGGAAGCTCTAGAGAACAAGAACCAAATGCAAGAAAGAATAATAGAACAATACCGGGAGGAGAACGCACGTGTGAACAAGAAACTGGACGAACTGGTAAACCAAATGGAAGCAGAACACAGAGAGATGAAAATTAAGCAAGCCGACCTTGAAGACTGCAATAGACGTTGTAACATCCGCTTCCGCAACTTTCCTGAAAAAACAGAGGAGAAAAGCCCAGCAGACCTAATTATACGCTGGCTGAAAAACACAATCCCAAGCCTGAAACTTGAGGCAGAGGACTTGGAGAGGGCTCACAGAGCCCTAAAACCTATGCCAAAACCCAGCGCCCCCCCGAGAGACATCATTGTATGTTTCACACGCTACCGAAAGAAGGAAGAAATATGGCACCAACTCAGAAACTCAAGCAACCTTCGATATGGAGAAACCCCCATTCTGGCCTTACAGGACCTATCTCAGGATACCCTAAACCGGAGGAAAAGCCTGCGCCCATGCACCCAGCGTCTCCAACAAGCAGGGATCAAATACCGATGGGGCTTCCCCTTCCGCCTCATTGTAACAACGAACACAACACAACACATGGCTACCAACATACCTGAGGCCCTGCAACTACTAAAGAACCTTGAACTCGACCTCCCTCCGGAATGGAAACCGACAAACCCACCAAGCGACAGCCCCAACCACGAGGAAACAACAGCAAACAACTGGACAATGGTACAGAAGAAAAAGATACAACAGAAGCGGCGCAACAACGCAAACCAATACAGGCAAGCATCATGCTCAGAACCGTCCCGCCGGCCATACGACACAAGAAACCAGACCAAGATCAACCAAACCAACTCATCGCAGATGGACAACCCTACAACAACAACAACCCCGGCTGAAAGAAGCAACCAGGAAAAAACCACAAACTGAAGGACCGGTGATTCCCCCCCCCCTTTTTCCCCTCCCCCCCCAAAACATAGATTTAGTTAACACCATCAACACCCCCCCAGCCCCGCACCCCCACAGAAATCCCCACCCCAACACCAGTCCAGACGACCTCAACCACATTCCCCATCACCCACACCTTCAACATCCTCATACTCCATACTAAGGAAAAACAACTCCAACCTTAATAACACAACCCACAATCAGGCTAAAATCTGATACCCAACCAGCACTATGGTGGCACCAGAGCGTACCAGCACCCACATCCCCACCCCAACACACCAACAATGTTGCTCATAACATTGGCAACATTGCTTACAAACCTTATACCTGACAGCGACGTTACAAAGTCACTTCACACTGTCTCGCTGATCACCCCCTATCGCAAACAACAGGGGGGATGGTCTGTCCTTCAACACGGCCTTCCACACCAGCTGAGACCTAGGACCAACTGGCTAAATGCCAGATGGCCCAAAATACCCCAAACAAACACCTATATGACTACATATAGGAAACTCCCTACAACTTACCCCCTACTCTTTAACCCAAATCTCACTCTAATCCTACTAGCCCCCCACCCACCACACCCTAGGTCAGCGCAACCCCACTGGTTCTTTAAACAACACGAAGAGAGAGACACAAGACAACCCGAACGGGTTGGCATGGAATCGCCCCACATAATAGATAAACAAAATGGCTAACCTAAAAGCAATTACATTAAACGTGAGGGGGCTGGGAAACCCCATCAAAAGAAAACGCATCACCTCATACATAAACACCATGAAACCACACATCACCTTCCTACAAGAAATACACAATCCACCCAAAGGCAGCAAACTCCTGAGCGACCCCCGCTTCAGTCAACAGTGGGTCGCACGAGGCTCAGGGAAAGCCCGTGGTGTAGCCATAATACTCAGTAGAGACCTGAACTTCACTGCCACAACAGTCCTCAAGGACAAAAAAGGCAGATTCATTTTCGCTAAAGGGACACTAGATGGCAAAATCAAACTGACAATCGGCTCCATATATGCCCCAAACACGAAACAACTAGAATTCTTCCAGAAAACACTAAACAAATTCCTCTCCTTCTCTGAAGGGGAAGCAATCCTAGGAGGGGACCTCAATCTAAATATGAAAGGTATATCCCTGAAAGATATCCACCCCACAACCCCATGGGCAACCTTCCTCCGAAGGAAACCCCCAACAACCAGGAACTCTTACAAGTTACTAAAAATGCTAAAAAACAGGGGTCTCTATGACATTTGGGGTGAGCAAAACCCAGGAGACATCAGCCATACATTCCAATCGGGACGCCATGATACAGTTTCCAGACTGGACAGCATTCTACTCACACAGGGTCTGATTCCCTCAGTAGAATCAACAAACATAGGTAACATTAAAATCACAGATCACGCCCCAGTAGAAGTCACTGTTAAAATAGGAGAAGGAACACAAACCACCCCATCCTGGTCCTTCAGTCCCATCCTAACTACAAACAAACAAATTAGAGAGAGTCTCACAAAAACCCTCCAAAACTACTTCAAAGAAAACGATGTAAACAATACAACAACCCCCCTCCTATGGGACGCAATGAAAGCGGTCACCAGAGGAGCTTGCATAAAAGAGAAAACATTCCTTAAAAAACAAACCTCCTCAAAAATTAGCAAAATAGAACAAGACATCACAGCCCTCTCATCACGCTACAAACAAACAGGATCTAAAAAACTCCTTAAACTTATAGAACAGAAAAGGAGAGAACTAGACCAGTGTTTCCCAACCGGTGTTCCGCGGCACAGGAGTGTGCCGTGAGACATCGGCGGGTGTGCCGCGAGATGCCTGGAGGGAGGCGGGCGAGTCGGCGGCGAGAGGCGGGGCGGCGGCGGCGAGGAGAGGCCGCGCCTCCTGCTGCTGCCTGGCGCTCCTCCTCGCAGCCGGCAGCGCTGCCTGGGCGCCTCCGCGCGACTCTGCCTCGCTGGGTTTGGTCTCCCAGCAGAGACGGGTCACACGCGCCCCTCCCTCCCTCCCTCAGCCTGCGCGGAGGGAGAGCCAGAGAGAGGCATCGCTCCTGCGCGCCGGGAGAGGGAGCAGCCGGAGCGATGCCCCTTGAAATCTTCGCCCTGCCTTCTTCTGGAGCGACGGAGAGCCTCTTAAAACTCGTCCGTCCGCTTCTCTCCCTGCCAAGAGGCGTCCAGCAAGCCGGCTTTGCCAGCGGAGCCAGCCTTGGAACAGACCCATCCGTCAAGCGGGGATTGTGCGTCCTCCTGGACAGAGTGTAAGCAACCGGGTTTAATTTGGGTTACGCGGAACTCCAGCGCTCAGGGCGGGAGTTTAGGAAATCCAATCGGGTGGCGCCGCTCTTCCTTGGGACCCCATGGGGAAACACTGGGGACCTACTTCTAAGCAAACGGGTCTACACGTCTCTCTGCCCCCCCCCCTTTAACCTTTAGCTTCAAAGCCAGAGCAAACCGAGGCTAAATCCGTATTTACATAGGATAGCTTTCGTGCGTCCCTCCCGGCGTGACGCTGCGCGCTGACGTCACGGGGCGGGGCTTTAATGGTGGTGTGCCGCGAGATTTTTTTTCAGTAAACAGGTGTGCCGTTGCCCAAAAAAGTTTGGGAAACACTGAACTAGACTCCTTAGAAATCAACAAAACAATGATCAACATTCTATACTCTAAACAACGTTTCTATGAATATGGAGGGAAAAACTCCAGATTACTAGCAAATAGATGTAGGAAAAAAGCACTCAAAACAAGAATACACTGCATCACCAAAAAAGACGGCAACATAACATTCTCCCCCAAAGAAATAATTTCAGAATTTGCAGAATTTTACTCCAACCTATACACCTCCCATAACCCACCAGAGAGGGAAATCAAAAAATTTCTAGCAGGACTGACCATGCCTACCCTAACTGATGAGGAACAGGAATTCATGGATAGCCCTATCACCCCAGAGGAAATAGATGCGGTCCTCAAAAACTTGAAACCACACAAAGCCCCAGGCCCAGACGGCTTCACAGCAGAATTCTATAAGAAATTCAAAGAACCCTTGATGCCCTACATGACCCGCCTATTCAACGACATCATAAAAGGAGGCCCCATCCCCAAAACCTGGACCCACTCCAAAATAGTCTCCATCCCAAAACCACTAAAAGACAACCTCAAAGTAGAATCATACCGCCCAATCTCATTAATAAACCAAGACTACAAGATATTCACATCAATCTTGGCCAACCGCCTAAAAATCTTCCTACACAAGTTAATAGCCCCAGACCAGACTGGCTTTGTCCCTGGCCGCAATATAACAGACCCCATCAGGAAACTACTGAACCTGATCGAACACAGCAAGGCAACCAAACTCCCATTGACAATTATGTCCCTAGACATCCTCAAAGCCTTTGATTGCTTGGAGTGGAAATACATATTAGCAGTACTAACTAACATGAAATTTGGCCCCAACTTCCTACAAATCCTCAAACAAATATACTCCCAAGCCTCAGCAAAATGCAGAACTAACAATATGGATTCTAACACTATAGCTATCCAAAGAGGCACGAAACAAGGATGCCCACTGTCTCCCTTCTTATTTATCCTGGCTCTGGAACCCCTAGCAATCCGCATCCGAGCAGCCACAGACATCAAGGGAGTGGAAATAAAAGGCAGGACCTATAAATTAGGGCTCTTTGCAGATGACCTAATGGTCACAACACCAGACCCCATAAGCACAGCAACCTCCCTAATCAGAGAACTCAACGCATTTGCAATGGTGTCGGGCCTACAGGTAAATTTCACAAAGTCAGAAGCTATGTGCTTCAACACCCCTCCTCACACCCAAAAAGAACTCACGAAGGTCACCAAAATAAAACTTTGCCACACCAAGTTCAGATACCTAGGGGTACAAATAACCAGAAACCTCAATAAATTATACCTCCACAACTACAAGCCCCTGTGGCGACAAATTAACAAAGACCTAAAGAGATGGAATAACATGAACCTCACTCTCTCAGACAAAATAGCCATGATCAAAATGATCACACTCCCAAAACTAACCTACCTATTCCAAACCCTCCCAATCTGGATCCCCTCAACCCAACTTCACAGTTGGCAGAGAAAACTACACTCTTTCATCTTCTCACATAAAAAACCAAGAATAAGCCCCAAATACCTGCACCTCCCCACCTCAGAAGGAGGATGGGGAATCCCCAACATAGAAGCATATTACAACGCCAACCAAATACGCCATATAATCCCATATATACTAGAAGATGAGACAAAACAATGGGTACACCTAGAGAAGGACACAATTGAAAACACCTGCACCACAACATACCCACTCCTCCCAAACAAACTAAAGAAAATTCCCACAACACTTAACAGGTACACACAGACCATGCTCAAAGCATGGAAAACACAAATAGGCAAACTATCCCCAACCCCATCCCCACTAATCCCCCTGGCATACCACCCATTATTCCACCATGCAGCACAAAACCTCAAGATAAAAACCTGGCGAACCAAAGGCTTGTATCGCCTAATAGACTTTTATAAAAATAACAAACCCTTGTCAACACAAGAAATACAAGACAAACTAGAAGACACCCAAATGCGCTGGTTAACACAACACCAACTACATGCCCTCTTAAACAACCCAACAGTAAAATCAGCAGCAACTAGGCCCCTGACAACCTTCGAAAACCTCCTCCTAACAACAAAGGGAAACGGTAAAGGGATGGTATCCGCAATATACAAAATACTACTCCAAAATCTCGCAAATCCCCTAGACGCAATCAAAAATCAATGGGAGAATGACATAGGCTATGAGATAAACCCCACTCAATGGACCAGAATGTGGTCTAAACCCCCCTTTAAATCCATATCAACGAAAAGAAAAGAACTCACACTGAAACTCACCTACAGGTGGTACCTAACACCAAGGAAACTAGCGCTAATACACCCAGGAACCTCACCAAAATGCTGGAGAGGGTGCACCTCCACAGGCACATACTTCCACATGTGGTGGGAGTGTCCCAAAATCCAACTATTCTGGACAACAGCCATACAAGAAATTTGTAAAATAACTAAGCAAGTAATAGACACCACCCCAGAATTGGCCCTACTAAACATCTTCCAAGACAACAATGCCCATTTACACCACAAAGAACTCATAACCCACCTACTTTCAGCAGCCAGAAACACCATAACCAGACACTGGAGAGACCTGTCAGGAGTAAGCATGGACCAATGGTATCAAATAGTATGGGAAACAGCCCTACTAGAAAAATTAACTAATAAACTGAAACTGACACGGGGACAAACAGAAGAAGATGCCTTCACCCCGGTATGGCTCCCCTTTATCACACACACAGCCCAACAGGACAATGACAATAATCCACCAACAGCATACAAATCAATATGGCTAACCTGATCCAAAACACCCACCCACCTCACTCACACACGAAAACAAAGATCACCACAGCCAATCACAAGCAAACAATCACACCCTAGGCCAACCCCAACCTCTCTCACCACCAAAGGAACACAAGTGAACAACACAAGCACGCTGACACCAAACTCTACATACATTAAACATAATAGAAACACCGCCACCCAATCCCACCCTTATCCATCTTCCCTCTCTCCACCCCCCTTTCTCTTTTCTCTCCTTTTTTTATTTTTATTTTTATTTTCTTCTCCCCCTAATGCCTCAACAAATGAAACGGATTTGTAAAAATGTTACATGGGGAAAAATATATATGAGGCACTACACTTCTGTAAAACAAGAAAATCCTTAATAAAATATTTAAAAACAAAAGCAAAAAAAAAAAAATAAAAAATAAAAAAAATAAAATAAACAAAACAGTATTGTAGATCAGACATGTCCAACTTCAAGTAGGCTGCTTCCCCTGAGGGGGCAGGGATGGGTCCAGGGTGGGCGCTGGCTGCTTCCCCTGATGGAGCATGGGTGGGTGCAGGGTGGGCAGGCGCGCAACTCTCTCCCCCCCCAAGCCAGTCCTTTCTCTCTCCCCCCCCCCCCAAAGCAGCTCTCTCTCTCTCACTCTTCAAACCAGCTGGGCTGCAGAGCTCTCCCCAGAACACTACAATTACAATGGGGTGCGCAAATTAGCAGTGCAACAGTAAAGATGGAAGCTCAGGACTCAAAACGGAGCATGTTCGGCTTCCAAGGCAAAGTTCACAAACCGGAACACTTACTTCCGGGTTTGCAGCCTTCAAATTCCAAGTTGTTTATGAACTAAGCTGTTTGAAAAACAAGGCACCACTGTACCTTGCTACGTTTGAAAATAAGCCAGAACATTCTCAACAGTTGTGCCAGCATTAGGTATGACTTAAGAGTCACAGGCAGAAACACCATTACAAAGTTTTGTGGACAGCCCACCTTCAGACAGAATCACAGAATCATAGATACTTCTAAAACAATTTTTCTGAGAGAACTTAAAGCATGAAAAATGTAACATATAACTTAGGAGGATTCTTGCTGGATCACACAAAGACCTGGTTTGCATTAAATGGTTTGTCAAACTATAACTTGTGAAGACCACGCCGACTCCTGGAGAGCAGTTCTCAGCCATTTTGCTCCTCAAAATTTTTTTTCGTGCCGTACTGTGAGCTTCGCATGTTGTGTAAACTGGGACTTGTAGTTAGGCTCTCTCCTCACTAACCACAAGCTGCAGCTGGTCTTAGTTACAGCTTGTGGTTTGTGAGCTTGACCACAAGTCCCAGTTCAGATAGAACACTAACGGAACCCTTGGTTTAACCTCAGCATAGCACAGCAGTAAAAAGCCACAGTCTGTCATGCAAAGCAGCCCCTGGACTCCATCTAGTCCTGCAGTCTGTTTTCGATAGCAGCCAAATTCTTCGGGCAAGCAGATGGCATACCATGATGGCAACAGCTGTCTTGCACCCTGTGTCTCCCAGCAACATTTAACATGGGGCTCCCCTTCCTTTTCTTCATAATGTGACACATCCACCAACAGTGCCAGCCATCTTACCAGCTAAGTCACCATTCAAAAGCTATTTTCAAGGTGTCTCCATAGGAGAAGTATGTCACATTGAGACTTTTTTGTAGAAAGCAATGAATAAATGCAACTAACAAAAGCAACAACTGAAGAGTGGCTCTAACTTCACGACTGGTGACATGGCACTTACCCTGATTCTTTTTGAATACCCTGGAACTCATAAACTTTAAAAACCTATCAGCATAAAAACTTGGCCTGTGTACTGAAACTGTGTCCTACAAGACAAAAAAAATAAAGGTATTTAATATTAGGACAATCAGAGAGAAAACATTTTTTAAAAAAGACTACAATGGAGAAATTCAACAATATTCATCATTCAGCAGAATGGACATCATCAGTGGAACAGATTCCACCTCTCCCTGAATGCCTCCAAAATCTGCTTTGGGGGCCACAGCAGATTTGGGGGAGGGGCTGCACAGCAAGGAGAGCAAGTCTACTTCTGTGACCTTGGAGGTCATCCACTGTTTATGGTGGAATACATTTTTAACAGAATTGTGAAATCTTCGATAGATCATGTAACTAAAAAAATCCAGTGTTCGTCACTCACTGTCAAGGTATCATTGCCAACGTGTACTGTTCAACTTCAGCCCATTTAATTTCATAATAATATTTACAGAGGCTCCCCAACTTCTTCAGGGGAAGTTAAAGACTGACTCCCTCTGTTTAAACATTGAGATGTTGATTGAAGGCTTACTAAGGTGTTTATCACCATTCATAGCCAGCACGTGTAGACACAAAGTCAGAAAAGCTAAAGCACAAAATGAACTCAGGCTTGCTAGAGAGGTTAAAAGCAACAAAAAAGGCTTTTATGGGTATGTTCGTAGCAAAAGGAAGAACAAAGAAACCGTGGGGTCACTCAGAGGAGAAGATGGTGAAATGCAAACAGGGGACACAGAAAGGGCTGAACTCCTCAATGCCTTCTTTGCCTCAGTCTTCTCCGATAAAGAAAACAATGCCCGACCTGAAGAATTTGGAGCAAATGATTCAGCAGAGGAAACACAGCCCAGAATAACTAAGGAGATAGTACAAGAATACTTGGCTAGTCTAGATGTATTCAAGTCTCCAGGGCCAGATGAACTGCATCCAAGAGTATTAAAAGAACTGGCAGGTGTGATTTCAGAACCACTGGCAGTCATCTTTGAGAATTCCTGGAGAACAGGCGAAGTCCCGGCAGACTGGAGGAGGGCAAATGTTGTCCCTATTTTCAAAAAGGGGAAAAGAGAGGACCCAAATAATTACTGCCCAGTCAGTCTGACATCAATACCAGGGAAGATTCTGGAGCAGATCATTAAGCAAACAGTCTGTGAGCACCTAGAAAGGAATGCTGTGATCACCAATAGTCAGCATGGATTTCTGAAAAATAAGTCATGTCAGACTAACCTGATCTCGTTTTTTGACAGAATTACAAGCCTGGTAGATGAAGGGAACGCAGTGGATGTAGTCTACCTTGATTTCAGCAAGGCATTTGACAAGGTGCCCCATGATATTCTTGTAAAGAAGCTGGTAAAATGCGGTCTTGACTATGCTACCACTCAGTGGATTTGTAACTGGCTGACTGACCGATCCCAAAGGGTGCTCATCAATGGTTCCTCTTCATCCTGGAGAAGAGTGACTAGTGGGGTGCCACAGGGTTCTGTCTTGGGCCCGGTCTTATTCAACATCTTTATCAACGACTTGGATGATGGACTCAAGGGCATCCTGATCAAATTTGCAGATGACACCAAACTGGGAGGGGTGGCTAACACCCCAGAGGACAGGATCACACTTCAAAACGACCTTGACAGATTAGAGAACTGGGCCAAAACAAACAAGATGAATTTTAACAGGGAGAAATGTAAAGTATTGCACTTGGGCAAAAAAAATGAGAGGCACAAATACAAGATGGGGGACACCTGGCTTGAGAGCAGTACATGTGAAAAGGATCTAGGAGTCTTGGTTGACCACAAACTTGACATGAGCCAACAGTGTGACGCGGCAGCTAAAAAAGCCAATGCAATTCTGGGCGTCATCAATAGGAGTATAGCATCTAGATCAAGGGAAGTAATAGTGCCACTGTATTCTGCTCTGGTCAGACCTCACCTGGAGTACTGTGTCCAGTTCTGGGCACCACAGTTCAAGAAGGACACTGACAAACTGGAACGTGTCCAGAGGAGGGCAACCAAAATGGTCAAAGGCCTGGAAATGATGCCTTATGAGGAACGGCTAAGGGAGCTGGGCATGTTTAGCCTGGAGAAGAGGAGGTTAAGGGGTGATATGATAGCCATGTTCAAATATATAAAAGGATGTCACATAGAGGAGGGAGAAAGGCTGTTTTCTGCTGCTTCAGCGAAGCGGACACGGAGCAATGGATCCAAACTACAAGAAAGAAGATTCCACCTAAACATTAGGAAGAACTTCCTGACAGTAAGAGCTGTTCGACAGTGGAATTTGCTGCCAAGGAGTGTGGTGGAGTCTCCTTCTTTGGAGGTCTTTAAGCAGAGGCTTGACAACCATATGTCAGGAGTGCTCTGATGGTGTTTCCTGCTTGGCAGGGGGTTGGACTCGATGGCCCTTGTGGTCTCTTCCAACTCCATGATTCTATGATTCTATGATTCTATCAATTCCCTAACTGATTCATGATGAAGACAGATGTTCCAGATACAGTTGCCTGAACAAATAACAAGCCTTATATGGATGCCAGTCTGATGAAGTCGTTAAAACATGCAAAGGGAGGCTAGATTAATTACCAACACTATCAGGGGGTTAGGATGCTAGCTGTTGTGCTGAATGTCTTTGCCACTGGAAAGCTTATTTCTTGTCTGTTAATTTAAGAAAAGTTTTTGCACTCTAGCCTTTGCAAATACCAGTTTTGTCTTCATCCCCAGTGAAAACAATATTTGCAGTTGCTTTCCCTTTGGCCCTTGCCTCTCCCTCTCCCCCCCCCCCATCTGTTGTTTACCCAACTACCACTAGGCAGACTATAAACTTTTGGATATTTGTCGATCGGTATTTGTCACTTATAAATAAGCAAATGCATCAATGGCAGTGAACTTCAACAGCATAAATATCCTCATGTCACACACAGTATGCAATTGTCAATAGTAAGAGAGAAGTAATTAACACAAAAACCAAACATTCAAACAATACAAAGCATGGCTTACCCCATCATAAACAAGTGCTTTCCAGGAATGCTCCAGCTTCTTTATTAACCTAATAACACACACACAAGCACTTAATGACATATACTCCATCTTACAACCAATTTAAATCCAGTAGATATATCTGTATCCAAATAATGTTATTCTACGTTACCTGTAAGACTGCAGGATATCAATAATGCCCATAAATAGCAGAAGCTTTTCTCCTTTGTGGCTTTTAGCCGGAATGCCACCCATTCTAAGAGAAGTAACAGAATGAGACATTATACATTAGATCTTCTTTGAAAAGTTAAAACTGAAACATACTAGCAATGAAAAACAAAAGAACCCATAGTGTTTCAATTAAGACAGCACATGCAAAGGACAACATGGTTTGGTGAACAAAATGGATGTTCAAAGCAGACTATCCTTTTTAGTTTCATTTTAACAAGTGTACTTTGGCTTCAATTTTCCAGTATAATCTACAGCATGATGTACAGGTTAAGAACTAACAACAATTGGAGCACAGCTTCATTCATTTTACACACAAATTGGTGCAAACAATGAGTGTGAATAGCACCACACAGTGATACTATCAGGGAAGGACTTAAGGGATGTTGATCTCATGGCTGCTGCAGGCAAAGGTTTTCTATTATGCCTCTATAGCAGGAGTGCAGGCCAACTTTGGCCATCAGGGCTCCCCACTGGACCGGCCTGCCTGTTCCTAGCAAGCCAGGCTCACCTGTCCCACACCTAACAACCTACGCCATGTCAGCTAGAGGGCCAGAACTGGCATGGCTTCCAAAGGAGCAGTGAGTTCTCACTTCAAGTGAGTTCCCCATGGCTCCTTTACTTCAGTGAGGCATGCTCACCTCAACCAACAGCAGGTGGGCAATGGGAGCACACCTTGCTCCAGGTCACCAGACATTTGAAAAAGTGTCAGGGCCTGACTGCCTCAGCTGATCTGTAAATCTTTTTTTGGAGAAAGTCAGTAGTTGCAATTTCTGAAGCCACTTTTTCTCCCTCTTCACACACTTACATTTCTGTTACAACATTACTTGTAATCTTACATGATTAACATTTTTCTTTATTTCCCTTTGGTATGTGCCCAAATAGTATAAATAATACCAGAGATTTAAGGGTTTCTGCTTTTCTAGGGCACACAACTGATAAACCAATCTCTTTTTTGGGGATTTTCTGGTCTGCGGGAGGACATTGGGTTTTCCAAAAGATATTTGATTCAAATCTATCCTTCCATCATTCACAAATTGAAAGCCCATTGTAGATGTAATATTTGGAACATGAGGGAATGATTCAGAAATAGCCATTAACTCTTTTTTTTGTTTTAAGAACAGATTTTTAGGGGAAACAGCCTTTCTAGGAAAGCTAACCAATAGACTGAAACTGACACAGGGAGAAATAGAAGAGGATGCCTTCACTCCGGTACGGCTCCCGTTTATCACACACACAGCCCAACAAGACAACACCACAAACCCACCGACAGCATATGGATAACTTAACCCAACAACGCCCCCCTCACACATGCACAAAGAAATCCAACTGCAGCCAAGCAAATGCAACCATCCAACCCCTAGGCCACCCCAACCTCTCTCACCACCAAGGAAACATAACAAGCAAATAGAAAGAGAACCTACTCAAGTGAAGCTGACACAAAACCCCCACACATACACTAAGCAAAAGAACATAGGCTTTACCATCCCACCCCCTCTCTTCTTCCTAACCCTATTCTGCACATAACACCAATGTCTCACAACAAGTGTAACTGATCTGTAGAAAACATAACCTGAAAAAAGAGACAATGCATGTGCTTTTGTAAACAAGGAAAATCTTTAATAAAAAAACTTTATTAAAAATAAAATAAAAAGAGAACAGATTTTTAGGGACTTACGTGTTGGTACTCTCTGTGATGATACAGTCCCCAGATTTTCCTGGACCCTGTATTGATTCCATCGCTGTAGAATAGAGAACTCTCTGTCCTCCTGGGCGTTTAGAATCCGATGTGTTTTGAGAAGTTTCACCCTCTCTCTCTTTTGCAGCACAGTCCAATATATGGATTCCCAGCAGCAAGCTATAATCCATTATTTTAAAGCTTTCCAGTACCTAGTAATAAAGATGATTGAAATTGGTTATGCTGCCAAAACCAAAAGGCTGAATTCACAGAGGTAAAACAAAAACAAAAAAACTTTCTAAGGATATGCAACAAACAATCTGGCATCAGATATCAAATCCAAGAAAAGTACAGTACTCTACCAGCTACAGAATGATGTGAATTTTACAAACAGAGAAGAGATAAACAAAATAACCAAGAGAGTAGAACATAGTAATAGACTTTTTGTAGTACAAAATTCCCCTTCATGGATCACTGCCTTGCCGTGGTGAAGGGGCTTGAATAACTCAGAGAAGCTATGAGCTATGCCGTGCAGGGCCACCCAAGATGGACAGGTCATAGTGGAGAGTTTTGACCAAACGTGATCCACCTGGAGCAGGAACCGGCAAGCCACTCCAGTATCCCTGCCAAGAAAACTCCATGGCCAAAGACAACAGGCATATGAAAGTTATGACGCTGGAAGATGAGCCCCTCAGGTCGGAAGGCGTCCAACATGCTACTGAGGAAGAGTGGAGGACAAGTACAAGTAGATTCAGAGCTGCTGAAGCGGCTGGGCCAAAGCCGAAAGGACACTTAGTTGCGGATATGCCTGGAAGCGAAAGGAAAGTCCAATGCTGTAAAGAAAAATATTGCATAGGAACCTGGAATGTAAGAACCATGAACCTGGGTAAGTTGGATGTGGTCAAAAATGAGATGGTAAGAATAAATATTGACATCCTGGGCATCAGTGAACTAAAATGGACGGGAATGGGCGAATTCAGTTCGGATGACCATCATATCTACTACTGTGGGCAAGAAACCCATAAAAGAAATGGAGTGGCCCTCATAGTCAACAAAAGAGTGGCGAAAGCTGTACTGGGATGCAATCTCAAAAATGATAGAATGATCTCGATACGAATCCAAGGCAGACCTTTTAACATCACAGTAATCCAAGTTTATGCACCAACCACTGGTGCTGAAGAAACTGAAATTGAGCAATTCTATGAAGACTTACACCTTATAGAAATGACACCAAAGAAGGATGTTCTTCTCATTATAGGGGATTGGAATGCTAAAGTAGGGAATCAAGAGATAAAAGGAACAACTGGCAAGTTTGGCCTTGGAGTTCAAAACGAAGCAGGGCAAAGGCTAATAGAGTTCTGCCAAGAGAACAAGCTGGTCATCACAAACACTCTTTTCCAACAACACAAGAGACGACTCTACACATGGACATCACCAGATGGGCAGCATCGAAATCAGATTGATTATATTCTCTGCAGCCAAAGATGGAGAAGCTCTATACAGTCAGCAAAAACAAGACCTGGAGCTGACTGTGGCTCAGATCATCAGCTTCTTATAGCAAAATTCAAGCTTAAACTGAAGAAAGTAGGAAAAACCACTGGGCCGGTAAGATACAATCTAAATCAAATCCCTTATGAATACACAGTGGAAGTGAGGAACAGGTTTAAGGATTTAGATTTGGTGGACAGAGTGCCTGAAGAACTATGGATGGAGGTTCGTAAGATTATACAGGAGGCAGCAACTAAAACCATCCCAACGAAAAGGAAATGCAAGAAAGCAAAGTGGCTGTCCAATGAGGCCTTACAAATAGCGGGGGAGAGAAGGCAAGCAAAATGCGAGGGAGATAGTGAAAGATACAGGAAATTGAATGCAGATTTCCAAAGAATAGCAAGGAGAGACAAGAAGGCCTTCTTAAACGAGCAATGCAAAGAAATAGAGGAAAACACTAGAATGGGAAAAACCAGAGATCTGTTCAAGAAAATTGGAGATATGAAAGGAACATTTCGTACAAAGATTACCATAATAAAAGACAAAAGTGGAAAGGACCCAACAGAAGCAGAAGACATCAAGAAGAGGTGGCAAGAATACACAGAGGAATACACAGAGGAATTATACCAGAAAGATATGGATGGCTCGTACACCCCAGGTAGTGTGGTTGCTGACCTTGAGCCAGACATCCTGGAGAGTGAAGTCAAATGGGCCTTAGAAAGCACTGCTAATAACAAGGCCAGTGGAAGTGATGATATTCCAGCTGAACTATTTAAATATTTAAAATGCTGTTAAGGTGCTACACTCAATATGCCAGCAAATTTGGAAAACTCAGCAGTGGCCAGAGGATTGGAGAAGATCAGTCTACATCCCAATCCCCAAGAAGGGCAGTGTCAAAGAATGCTCTAACTACCGCACAACTGTACTCATTTCACACGCTAGCAAGGTTATGCTTAAAATTCTACAAGGTAGGCTCAAGCAGTATGTGGACTGAGAACTCCCAGAAGTGCAAGCTGGATTTAGAAGGGGCAGAGGAACCAGAGACCAAATTGCAAACATGTGCTGGATTATGGAGAAAGCTAGAGAGTTCCAGAAAGACATCTAATTCTGCTTCATTGACTATGCAAAAGCCTTTGACTGTGTCGACCACAGCAAACTATGGCAAGTTCTTAAAGAAATGGGAGTGCCTGATCACCTCATCTGTCTCCTGAGAAATCTCTATGTGGGACAAGAAGCTACAGTTAGAACTGGATATGGAACAACTGATTGGTTCAAAATTGGGAAAGGAGTACGGCAAGGCTGTATATTGTCTCCCTGCTTATTTAACTTATATGCAGAATTCATCATGCGAAAGGCTGGGCTGGATGAATCCCAAGCCGGAATTAAGATCGCCGGAAGAAATATCAACAAACTCAGATATGCAGATGATACAACCTTGATGGCAGAAAGTGAAGAGGAATTAAAGAACCTTTTAATGAGGGTGAAAGAGGAGAGCGCAAAATATGGTCTGAAGCTCAACATCAAAAAAATGAAGATCATGGCCACTGGGCCCATCACCTCCTGGCAAATAGAAGGGGAAGAAATGGAGGCAGTGAGAGATTTTACTTACTTGGGCTCCATGATCACTGCAGATGGTGACAGCAGTCACGAAATTAAAAGATGCCTGCTTCTTGGGAGAAAGGCGATGGCAAACCCAGACAGCATCTTAAAAAGCAGAGACATCACCTCGCCAACAAAGGTCCGTATAGTTAAAGCCATGGCTTTCCCAGTAGTGATGTATGGAAGTGAGAGCTGGACCATAAAGAAGGCGGATCACCGAAGATTTGATGCTTTTGAGTTATGGTGCTGGAGGAGACTCTTGAGACTCCCATGGACTGCAAGAAGATAAAATGCATCCATTCTTAAGGAAATCAGCCCTGAGTGGTCACTGGAAGGACAGATCATGAAGCTGAGGCTCCAATACTTTGGCCACCTCATGAGAAGAGAAGACTCCCTGGAAAAGACCCTGATGTTGGGCAAGATTGAGGGCACAAGGAGAAGGGGACGACAGAGGACGAGATGGTTGGACAGTGTTCTCGAAGCCACAAACATGAGTCTGACCAAACTGCGGGAGGCAGTGGAAGACAGGAGTGCCTGGCGTGCTCTGGTCCATGGGGTCACGAAGAGTTGGACACGACTAAACGACTAAACAACAACAGTACAAAATTCAAAGGCCACTGCAGTTCTGTTACGCATTTCATAAATCTGCATTAAGAAACAGTCAATATGAGAAATGAATATGCAAAGTTATTAAGAGATTATTCTTATTTATTATTGTCTAAATATGGAAACCAGTGCTATTTTTCTAGAAAAAGAGGTGCCCACGAACACCTCCCTTGTTCTCTTATAATGACAATGGTGGCCAACTGAGAGGTGCTGGAAATGAGTTCCGGCTGGGAAAAAACCCCTGAAGGCAACATATAAGCTTTATTTGATAACCAACAAACTAAAGTTATTTTCACATGCAAGGTTTATTTGCCATCATTGTGGTTTAGATATGTGGTTCAGTGTTCATTCTGTGAGCATGAGGGAGGGAACATTCAAGGTCCTTTATCCCAAGGTTAGTGATTAGTATAATCTACACCACTTTGAACAAATTGAGTATTTCAGTATATCAGCATCAGTATATGCTTTGTATGGGACAATACTTGCAACTGGTACAAAGAGAACAGGTGCTGGTATCCAGTAGAACATTAAAATTATAAACAGTAATTTTTTTGTACCCCTGCCCGTACGGGCCAGTCTTGACAGACTCTAGGGTTGTGCGCCCATCTCACTCAAGAGGCCGGGGGCCAGCGCTTTTTTTTTTTTTTTAATAAACAGTAACAAAACTATGTTATTAACAGAAAAATATTACAGGTAACATGGTAATATTTCTGCACTTTTAACTGGGTAATTACAGGCTTTAGGAAAGGAGAGGGCACCAGTTTGCACAAAGAATAGTAAAGACAAATCTGTGTGTGTGATCGAAAAATGTGGCAATGCTCCTCCATTGCTTTTCTTTTCCTGCAGTGTCAGTCTGACTCCAGGGAAACAATAACGTGTCAATAATAATGCTGCATCGTTGATTAATTTTTATTGACAAACAGAAGAAAGTCAACAACTCTGAAAGTTATTGAAAAATTAAAGGAAGAGCTATTGATTCCTTTCTATAAGTTAATTGCAACACTGAAATAAAACTCAGCTCAAATCACAGAACTGTAGAGTTGGAAGGGACCCCCAAGTCATCTAGTAACAACCCCCTACAATGCATGAATTATTTGCATTTTAATATTTGCATTTGTATTTTATTTACTACAAATCCATTTCAGGTATGTAAAATCTTTAAGATGAATGAAATTTCCTGCAATATTTTGTGTTTGTGTGTTTTATCAAGATATAGCTGCTTCTGCAAACTGTTACTATCACACTACAGTACCACCTTCCCACATGGTCCCATTAACAAAAGTCCTATTTTCAGTGAGAACTGTGAACTTTTTGTTATTGACAGATGATTAGTTTTTTCTTCTTCTGTAGAAACTAAACATTCTCTTACCATCAGAGAATTTATACTGCAGCAACCAAGCGCCCAATAAAAAATGAGGCTACTACTGCATAGTCGATATTTATACCACACCAGAAAAACTAGAAAAGCAGACACTTAAACTTCAGCAAAGTATGCAATTTTCCCTCTTGATCCCTGAGCACATAGTCAGTTGCATCTCAAAGCTTAGAAGGATTATGATTGAAAGCCTTTATTGTGCTAACCACAGGTTCAGTGCTTTTTGTGTGTGACCCTTCTCACCGGTCAGGAATCGTGCCACCCATTTTTTTATGCTAGTTGTTTTGTGCTGTCACTCATGGCACTTTTATCAAGATATGACTACTGGCACTTCATTTTTACCAAAACAGTTTTCAAGCATAAAGGATGCTTGAACCTCACATGTAAACACACAAAGGCATAAAACACAGAGCATTAAATGCACAATGATAATAAATGAAAGCATTTCACCATAAAATGTGTAACTTAAAATAAGGCTTGCCATGTTTCTGGGGTCGCTTGCAATCTGTCCCCAGACTGTTCTTAAGGTCAGCCCCTCAGTCCCACCTCAGTCCCTCTTAGATACTTCCAGCCCCCACCTCTGCACCTGCAGAGAGCATCATGATATCTGTATCCTCTCTTTGCATATACTCTCAGGCCTCCATCACACCGGGGTGTGTGTGTGTGGCGTGTGAGATTATCTTCCTTCTAAACCACCCAGACCAGAACACAGATCATTAAATATAAACCTAGATTTAATTAAGGAATGTTACATTCAGAACAGGCAACTGTCACATACAAAAGTTTTACAGTTAAATAATATTAACCTGGCACGACATCCCTCACTTTTCTCCCTGCTTCTTCACTCCTCTCTCAGTATCTCCCTCTGCCTATTCCCATATTCATTCTTCCACTTATCCTTTTATTAAAAGGATGCAAACATTTTTATCATGGAATCAAGACTACATAGAGCCTTTTCCAGATAATTATTTGCATTACGACACCCCTCCTCCTTGAGGCCTTAGAAGTTTGTCTACTTTTAAAATCTACTAAAGCAAAAAGACCCCAACATCCTAACTCTGCTATTGTTAAAATCCCAATAGGAGAGCATCAAAATATTAAATATTCAGAAAATTGTCTCTGTTGTTTACAGGGTCTGTCCTGGCTTTTGCAAATGATTGCCAGCAGGAAGAGAACAAGATGCCGTGCCTATCCCAAACCTTCCTGTGATGACTTCAAATTCCATTGCAAAAGGTAAATATTGGCAACCATTGTGAAGCCATTCAGAAGCAAGCCCAGAACCAGTAGCCTTTTCACAGAACCTTTTCAGCTGCTTCACTTTAATAATCTGACCGCCTTTTTAGTTGCAGGGGTAGATTTACAAACAGGCAGACTAGGTTGGAAGCCCAAAGTTTTCATGGGTATCACTGTCTTTTCAAAGGGGAAAAAAGCATTTTGCAAAAACACAGGCAAACAAATGGTTAATATAATACTGTTACAGTGCAGGAGAAGCCCTTGTTAGCAAATAGGTTTGACACAGTTTTGAAGACACTTTCAATACCAAGCTATAAGACATTATGAATTTATGAATGAATTTGGTGCTGTTCATACCCAGTTTGAGTAATTGGGGTACCATATTTTATTATGTATTTCATTTTCAACCTACCCTTCATCAAACAATTGGTCCCAGGGCAGCATACATCAGACATAAAATACAACTAAACAATTCCAATAAAGATATTAAAGCAATATAAAATTAATCCGCGTAACCTCTACTCACAAATTAGCGGCCTGATGATGGCTAAAGAGGCAAGTTTTTAGCTGGTGTCAAGGACTAACCATTCTTGGCACCAGCCAGCTTTCAAGAAGGAGGACATTTCACAGCGGAGGAGCTGCCACTGATGAGACCCTTTCATGAGCTGTAAAGGTACAAACCTAATTTGAAAATGGTCTAACAAGCAGGGCATCACCAGCAGATATCAACACACAAGGCAGAATGGTACAAGGAGAGGTACCATACTGGGTAACTAGGACCTAATATTATTCATTGGGTCACTAAACATTGTTGGACTATAACTCCCAGCTTCTCCAGCCAACTTAGCCAATACGTCAGGGACAGTGGGAGTTGCAGATCAGCAACATCCAACGACCCAAGTTTGAAGAACATTGGTTCAGGGCCTTACAAGTGGGAACTTTGTCACTGTGATACATTTTTACAGCCTCATAGTTTGAGGCTACAATAAACCTCTTGACACTCTAAGGGTAGAAGGAGCATGTGGGTGTCCAGAGCAGATATTCTGCATGGTCACTAATAGCTTGATTTCATGGAATATTCATTTCTGGTGACCAAAGATGAGGAACAGTGCCTTTTGTTAGGAAGAATGTCTCATGAGCATGCAGCTGATTATGAGATCATCTCCAAATTCACACTCAAAATCCAAACAAAAGATGGCTTCATGTTCACTAACACGACTTGACATCGGGTTGCGCTGCGCCAATGAACATTGCAATCTGCCCATGAGGAATGCCCTTTTTGTTTTATAACCCCATTTCAACCAGGAGACATCTAAAGGCAGCATTGTATAGGGAAGCTTCTTAAAGCTTAATGTTTTACTATGTTTTTATATATGCTGGCAGCTGCGCAGAGTGGCTGGGGCAACCCAGTCAGATGGGCTGGGTACAAATAATAAATTATTAGTGTGTTGTTGTTGTTGTTAAACTCTGATTTACTCCTTTTATTACCCCTACAAAACAAGCTGCCAACGTGGTCTCCCCAGATGTTGCTGGACTCCGACTCTCCTCTGACCTGACCGCTGGCCATGCTGGCTGGAACCTCTGGGGGGCCCCATGTTGGCCACACCTGCCTAAGAGTCTTTCCCTTATTTTGTTCCCTAGCAGCATCCTAGGAGACAGGGCAACCTCCCTGCCTTCTGCACAGGGAGGCTCGGCAGACATCTCTACTGTCATAATTTTGGTGACAGGCAAAGACCTTTTAATCTCCCAGGCTTTAAAAAACCCAAAACCTTTTGTACCTTGTTTTATGCTGCTTTCAACTGCGGTATCCAATGCCAACTCTCACACTGATCCAGTGAGGTTTGCATGAGTGACGTGGGGAGGGAGGCTTCTTCTGTCGCTTTGCACATCCAGCTGCAGTCTCATGTGCAACGCCCCCCCCCCCCAAATATGCTCCAGCGGGTGAGAGGGATCCTCTCACAGAGTGGGGAAGGGATGCCGTGGAGGGTCCAGGAGAGAAAAATCCGCAAAAGTCGCCTGCCTCCCTCCCTGTTTTACTGACAGAAACCTTTGACAGGCTAAGGAAGGGCCATGGCTCAGTGGTAGGGCTACAGCTTTGAATGCACAAGGCCCCAGGTTCAACCCCTGGGAGAAGTGGGCCAGTGTAGCCTATTCTATAGTAATAAGCTGTTGGTTACTGCTTGGGCCATTGGCTATTTGCATGTAAGAGAAATAGGTACAGCACACGAAGCAACAGTATAAAATTCTGCATAAAATCACATTGCTATCTAGAATCATATATAAAACCTACATCCTAAAAATACACAACTCATAGAGCCTGCTAAAATGAGTGTACCACTGCTGAGGTGAAATCTGCCCAACTACTACTTGTCTAACTGTATGCATGCCAATAGAAATTATATCCCAAAACTGCTCCAGCATAAGGCAGCTTTCTCTTTTCCTGTCATCAGCATCAAGGACATAATGCAATGCAACCCTCTATAGTTTTTATTGTATATTTTTATGTTTTATCATAGGTTGTATATTCCCTTGGAAACTGACGCTGAAGGGCTCCATAGAAAGTTGTTAATAAAATAAACTTTTAATTAAAAAAAACAAGTTACTACAAGGCTTAACTTTCAGTGACTGTACCTTAAGTCTGGATTAGCATTAAACATTAAACGTAACCATGTTACTCTGGGTTTGGTATTGCAGTTTGATACTGCTGATGCATCACATCATATAGTAATAGCAATTTCTGAAATGGCTTAAGAGCTACATGATGTACAAAACACATAAAAATAGACACAGCCCAAAAGGCTTACATGCTTTCTTTAGAAAGGAAGTTGAAAATAGAACAAAACATAAGAAGGCAGCAACAACCTTTAAACATAGGCTTCCTGAAAGATGTTTTAAGAAGAGGTAGATAATCAACTCAGTAATACTTTTCACAAATAAGCAGCAATAAGACAAAAAGCATATAATGTAGGGAAAAAATAAGGGGAAAAACATGTAGAAAGCCAAGATGAGAAATCAACAGGAGCTAGATCATGAATACATACAAAAAGGCAAGTTAACAGAACCTTTTATGCAAAATGGGCAAGGTAGGAGAGCAAAGAAAAACCAAGAGCAGAGAAACATTGTGTGCATCTGAGCCGAAAAAGTTAAGTAGGTGGCAAAATGCAAAACAAAAAAAAGAGCCATAAGGTGGGATAGAGAAGACCAACTAAAAGGACATTACAACAAGTCAATTGGGGGAAAAGAAGATAATGAACAAGGTATGGGAAGCTGTCAGAGAAAGAAAATACTAAATCCGGGGGGTTGAGAATGACATAAGAATCCAAACACAAAACCAAGATCTTTAGCTTGAAAAGAAAGAAAGAGGGTGAGGGGATTAGAAATCCCATCTCTGAAAGACTTGGCCTTAAAAGAAAAGAAACCACACAGAGATAATAGCAAGATGAAAAGATGAAAGATTAACCAAATAAGAATATAAGTTAGAAAAGTGTTTCTGACCACCATCAATGTACAGTCAAATCCCATCATATGTGGAGGGTTTGTTCAAGGGTTGAGCATAGCAGAAGGGCTGGGGGGGGCTCCCTTGCACCTCCAGTGCCTTGCCTCCCTCCTCCACCTGTGAGCTGGCCAACAGAAGGGAGGAGGGCAGGCAGAGAGAAAGGAAGGCAGAAGGGAGGAGCAGAGAGAGCTGCAGGCAGAAGAAAAAGGCTGGAATGGAGCTGCAGCCCAGCGTGTCTAGTTGAAATCATGTATGGGAAATGCACGCAAGACTGCAAAACGATGATTCATAATAAAAGACGGAATAAAGTGCCATCCTATGCATGTTTTCTCAGAAATAGGTCCTATTGAGATACCCCTGAATAAGTGTATATAGGACTGCAGTCTAAGAGAACCTAAAGGGTAAAGGCAAAGAATAAAAACAAAGGGCCCAACAGGGAACCTGGAGAGTTCCTAACAGACTGGAAAAAAGAAGGAAAGATCAATGAAAGGAAACACAGTTAGGTGTGGTTAGAAAGGAAAAGACAGCAATCAAGAACACAACCATGAGACACCAAAATCATACAAAGAATATCACATTTACTACCTCTTGTTTCATCTTTCCACCTACTTCTTTTCAACGGTTCCCTTTTAGACCCTTCAAGCCAAAACTATATTTTGTTAACACAAACAAGGGAGTCTGCTGGCAGCTTCAAGATGAAATGCAGTTATTGTGGACAAGAACTCTTTTATGGACAAGAGCCCATTCACCCCGCACTGTGTAAACAGTGGAGTCATGGTCTGACAACAGCTATTGGTATCAAAAGTTCTTACTTACTCGACAATCCCTCTGTAGCGTTTTCATGAGTGCACTATAAGTCTCCGAGTCAAAATATAATCCTTCATGCATGTCTTGAAGAAAATCCAAGTCTTTAAAGGTGGGGTTGGACTTCTCTCGCTCTTTCCTGGATGCCCTCCTTTTGTACGTGGAGCCTTTCAAGTCATAGTTGAAATGCATTTTCAGTGATCGAGGCAGAACATTGTTCATCACAATTATCCTGATATTAATACCTCCCGACTGAACACAATACAGTCCATAAAATTTTGGTAGGAGTGTCCTTGGATTCTGGTTGAGATTCTTAAAAAACAAAATGAAGAAGCACCAATGAACATCAGAAGCACATTTAAAATAAGATTTCTGCATGCACCTTAATATAGACTAGGAAGTCAAGTCTATCCTAAACAAACCAGACATATACTTTTAATGAAATAATGCTTGAAGTGTTTTATTTTAAACTAAACTAAAAAAAAAGTTAAGCTCTTAAATTGGAAGGCTTTCTACACTGAGGACCAGTGGTGACAAGCAATCTAAATTATTCCATGCTTTGGTTTTAAATTTCCCCATCTGCCTTAACTATGGTTATCTGTTACATAGGTACTGACATTAATCGTAGTGAACATTAACCACATAAACTGACGTTAACCAGAACACTAGCCCTTAGCAAGGAGTTTCCAGCTATTTTGAAATTCTAATTTAAAGGGAATTAATAATAGAGGTTAATGTCACTGAATATGTTATGCTTCCAGAGAGGAAATTCTGGTGAACAGTAGAGAAGATGCATGGGATAATGTGGCCCACTTCTGATCTCTCAACTCTGGTTAAATCCATGTGGAACACATTCTCCCCACCTTTTCCCACGGCGATCAGCCAAGAGGGCAGCCAACATCTGGCCACCCCCTTAAAAAAGCTAAGGGTGGTCTGCCCCTTAAAAAAGCTAAGGGTGGTCTGCTCGCAACCCCAAGATCCAGCTTCCGATTGGCTGAGTGGGCACTGAACATCCTTACCTGAGGGCCTCTTGTGGCTGGAGGGGGACAGTGCCAGCCATCCCTTCCCCCGACCACTTCGGAAGATGGCAACTTCCCTGAACCCACCATGGTCGGGCCATTCGGCAATGGAGTCGCAGGTGAGCAGACATTCTCCCCACACTTTCTTTTTTGGCAAAAGTAGAGCCTATTACTCAAATTTTGGACAGTCAGAAGGCCTAAACAGACAAGTTCTGAAATAATGACTAGATGTAAGAGGTGGTAACAGTGACTCTGCTACTATACAAATGCATAGTTTACTAAGTCTCACTCGCTGGATCATCACCCTGTTGTAGTGAGTGGGCTTGCATGTTCCTATGACCCTTGTGAGTGAAGCTGTTGGGAATCTCGTACTCCCAGCAGGGTCACCCAAGGCAGTAAGGTCAAAGGGAAGGAGCAAGACAAAGAATGATCCAAGAAGTCCTCAACGGCAGAACAGGCGGGTGATAACAAGCGGTATGTTACAACAGCTGTGAAGGCGGGTGAAGGCTGCAGCAGATAGGATCTGACTACTCATGCCATTGGAACAGAGCCCTACTGCAAAGACTGTGTGTTGATCAGCGTGCACTGCTCTACACATATAAAACAAATTCACGCACAGGCGTCTTCCAAAAACCCAACCCAAACCCCCAAAAGTCCCATGGCGACCGCCAAATTGTAACGGGGGCAAGATCATGAAATCTGGAAGCCCCTAGTCATGAACTGGCACATGGGGGGTGGATACAGATTCAGTCATTCTGACTCAAGGAACAAGGCAGTTGAGCAGCTCAGCAGCTGTATCCAGGACTGAGCAGCCCTTTTTAGGATCCACTCTGCTCACCCCAAAAAGGGGGAGGGGCTAGAAAAGGTGCCCTAAACATAGTCTGCCTCCCTTTTTCCCTGACTGGATTACCGCGCCCAGTGGGGTCACCACCTAGCGTTCGTAAAAGAAAATTGAACTTTGGAACATGGACTATACGGACTTTGTCAGATAACACAGATAACAGGCATCCTGAACAGAGAACTGCCATCACTGCAAGAGAGCTGCGAAGTTTTAACATCGATATTGCAGCGCTTCAACAGACTCGAAGAGCAGGCGAGGGACAACTGAAGGAAGAAAAAGGAGGCTACACATTCTTCTGGAAAGGTCTATTTGAACAAGAACATCGAATACATGGGGTAGGCTTTGCTATCAAAAATAAACCTTGTGAAGCTCCTGTCAGAAGTCCATACCGACATTAATGAGTGACTCTCAACCCTTCGAATAAAGCTCACCAAAAACTAACAGGCTACTATTATAAGTGCTTATGCACCAACACTGGATGCTGATGAACACATTAAATAAAATTTTTACTCTCAGCTGGATCAGAGATGCCTATCAGAGATGCCTAAGGAAGATACAATTATCCTCCTGGGTAAGATTTCGATCTGTGGCCTGGGACTATTGGGAAAGAAGGAATTGGCAACAGCAACCAGAATGGAATCTTACTTTTGAAGATATGTGCAGCACACAACCTTGTTATTACCAACACACTCTTTTGACAGAAAAATAAATTTAAAACTTCATGGAGGCATCCTCGGTCAAACCACTAGCACCTTTTAGACTATGTTATTGTCCGTGCTAAAGATCGCCATGATGTGCTCCTTACCAGAGCTATGATGAGCGCCAACGACTGCTGGACAGATCACCAACTAATACACTCCATGATGGCTATCAAGATTATACCTCAACGCAGGCTTCAAGGGAGGAAACCATGGCACAAAATGAACACTCAAGCCCTTCAAGATCCCATTAAGCGGGATTGCTTCCAAACAACTCCCCCCCCCCATTGTTTAAATTAATTTTCCAGATTTAACACCACACAAAATAACAAATAACAAAACATACAAAAAATAAAAACAAACATACATATACTTCTTACAGTTAAAAATCCAGATTACATTCCATTGTTGAGTGACTTCCTCAAATCCTTCCTGACTGATTTTCATCAAATCTCATTTTAGCAATTTTTCAATATCCACTTTCTAATAAAATTAAGCTGTTCAAATTACTAACTTCCTTTCTTTTCATAATATTTTTAATCCATAATCTTATACAATTCAACATAATTTAATCCTAAACCAAACTTCATACTTGAAAGTAATTCCACTTATGTTATATTATAATATTTTGCTAAATATTCCTTAAATTTCTTCCATTCTTCTTGATGCTCCTCCTCTTTCTGCATATACAATTCAGTGTATCATATGCCTTCATTATATATATTTAGGTGCCTTGGGCTGATTAACATTCTATGTCCTTTTAAATATGTTTGTGATAGGAGGGTTATTGGTTTGGTAGACAATGTAGTGTGTGCATGCCCAGCGGATGACCTCCAAACCATCCTAAATATATTCACAGAAGCTTATGAAAAGCTTGGCTTGTTGCTCAACATCCAAAAAACCAAAGTGCTGCACCAACAAGTACAAAATAACCCCTCTGCAGTGCCACAAATCCAACTCAATGGTGTAACGTTGGAAAATGTTGATCACTTCTCCTACCTAGGCAGTTATCTTTCCACAAGGGTCAACACTGATGCCGAAATCCAGAATCGCCTGAGCTCTGCGAGTGCAGCTTTCTCCCAATTGAAGTGCAGAGTGTTTGCAAGGAAACCAAAATGCTTGTTTACAAAACTATTGTACTACCAACCTTAAGGTATGCTTGTGAAACATGGACTACTTATAAACGGCATCTTCAACTCCTCGAAAGATTCCATCAACGGTGTCTCCAAAAAACCTTACACATCACTTGGGAAGACAGGTGAACTAATATCAGTGTACTGGATGAAGCAAAGATCCCCAGTGTTGAAGCAATGATTCTTCAACATCAACTTCGTTGGACTGGTCATGTTGTGCGGATGCCTGATTATCATCTTCCAAAGCAACTACTCTATTCCGAACTTTAGAATGGAAAGTGTAAAGCTGGTGGTCAACAAAAGAGGTTTAAAGACTGTCTCAAGGCAAATCTAAAAAAAATGTAGTACAAACACCGACAACTGGGAAACACTGGCCTGCAAGTGCTCCAGTTGGAGAACAGCCTTTACCAAAGGTGTCATGGACTATGAAGACACTCAAACTCAGAACACAAGGGAGAAACATGCTAAGAGGAAGGCACGCTTGGCAAATCCACACTGTGATCAACTCCCACCCGGAAACCAATGTCCCCACTATGGAAGGACGTGTGGATCCAGAATTGGCCTCCACAGTCACTTACGGGCTCATTGTTAAAACCGTGTTTATGGAAGACAATCTTACTTGGCTACAAGTGATTGCCAAAGAAGAAGTTTAGTTAAGTACAACACCACAAATGCACAGGTGATTTATCAGCATCATGGCAAGCCATACCAACAGTTATGGTTAAAAGTGTTCATTTATTAACTCAGAATTTTAAGAAGTTCTCATGCATGTAGCAAATAGGAGCACAAATACAAAGGGGGAAAGCAGTATTTAAAATTTATCATGATTATGGTAAAGTGTTAAGTAAGCTATTAAAAAGCCAAGTTAAAATTCACACACAGCCATCACACAACCTCCCAAAAAGAAACTAAACAGGAAGAGCCTGGAATTTGAATTTATTTACCATGTAGTAGCCAGGCAACAGCTTCTGAAGGAACTCTGCTTCTTTGTGTTGAACTGTTTTGATTATGAACTCGTCATCACTAGTGACAAAGAACAAGGATCCACTGGCACCAGGATTGGATAGTTCTATTAGAGGTTCACTGCAAATAGAATACTGAACACGGAAAAAGAGAAATTTAATGCAACTATGGGTAATGGAACAGACAGGATCTTAATATGGCAATGCAATCTGTCCAACATGCATTGTCCCCTTGCTGCAGGAAATCCTTTCTCTGCATAACAGCTTATTTATCTGCTACAGCTGATCTACACATAAAAAACCTGCTGCGGACTGTTTTTTCTGTCACTGAATGTATGTGCAAGACTGCAAAAATCTTGAGGGATTTTAACTATGGAGCTCTGTGCTTTTCTAGTTCAAGGTTACAACATATGGAAGCAAATATTTATATACTTTGCTAGACAATTACAAGGCAATTAGCAGATGGAGGTCTCTAAACTACAATTGAATCAGCAAAATCCACAGGAGTATTCAATTTCAATTACAATATTCCAGTAGAAATAATGACTCAAACAGTTGCTGAGCTATCAATTAACACATCGGGTTTTAGGGCAACCAATTATAAGCTGAAGAATTAAATGCATGGTCAAGAACTACAATTCTTCATAGCACATTCTATAGAAACAGAAAGCTATTCCATACCACTCCTATTTTTGTAGGGGGGGAGGGATGTAAATTCTTACCAAGTAGTCATCAGGTTTAATACCAAAAAGTTCTCTGAAGTAGCGGAAGGCTAAAGGAGCATATGTCTTAAATCTGAAGTCAGGATAATGATGAGCAGGGGTCAAATTGCTCCCTTCACTGAATTGAAAAGAGAAATTTAAAGGTATTACACAAATTCGTTAAGAACAGAAATCTTACTATAAATATGAACCTTTTAAAAAAAAAACTGCCCCAAAAGCACAGTGCAGAGCTGAAGCAGGCAGGAGCAAGCCAAAATGACTAAACAGGTGTCATATCCTAAACAGGATATGAAGTTTCAATACATTCTCAGACAATTCTAGCTTAATATGCTTCTCTCCTCTTCTAAAAAGAGACTAAGCCATTTCTCCACTGTAGGTTGGCAGGTGGGGCACAGGTCACTGTAACTAGGGACTGGCAGTTATTGCAAGCTCCTTTGAAGTCCGTTAGCAGATGTTGTTTGAATTCAAACTGTGCCCACACAGAGACAAAGCAAGCTCCATGGGAAAGCCGTTAGTGCAGCAATTCCATTGGGGCTCACTGTCAGTGCAGATCAGCTAATCTGCATGGTTAGTGTTCCCTACTTGCAAATGAACAACAGGGAGCTCCAATTGTTCCTTGGAAGCCATGTCTTCACCTGCCTCACACTTGATGTCACCTGTGACATCCGGGGGGGGGGGCCATAGTCTTGGGAAAACAGCCTCTGTAGACTCCCCACCCCTGGGCTTAAGGCATTAACACAGCATGCCAATATTTTTTGCTAATGGAGCATTAAGCACTGTTGAAAAATATCCTCCACGATAACTCAGGCTCTTATCTGACAAAAGGTGTTAATTTTTGTGATCGTGTATTGCTTCAGGAGTAAATGAAGGAAACCCAGTGGATTTACCCTAGCCATGCAAAATCACTTTAAATCACTGCAGAAGTTAGTGCCTGTGTACCACTGTAGGAGTATGATTTCTAGCCCAGTAGAATGGAGATATCCATGCACATCTGAATTCCATGAATGTGTCCTGAAAATAGTTAAAGGAAAGCAACTGTGCCTCAAACTAACAGAATGCTGTTCAGTTCTTGTTCTGGCTTGGACTGGACCGACTTTTGTAATAACACCACCAAAAGAAAAGAAAAAGAAATTGCAAAATATTTTTTTTCATGCTCAAAAGAACTAGACTTCTTTTTTGTGGCACTTTTTGATATGAATATGATACATCATTAAAGCAGCCCACATTTGTCTTTGAGTATAGGGGTGGAGCTATGCTGTATTTTTATAGAGGTTGCCCAATTCTGCATCAAATGCTGTAGTAGCCAAAAGGTGAGGAGTGGCGAGAGAAAAAAGACTCTCAAATGGTGCTAGAAAACAGTGAACTGGGCAGGAGTGGAGAAAGAGCCCTGTGTGTTTCAGGTGTGAAATTCTTCTTCAGAGTCAATGGAAAAAATCAATTTCCTAACTTGGAAATATGGTGCTGTTTTACAAACCAGTAAAACAAGATGAGCACCGCAACCCCAGAGTCATCCGTGAGTGGACCTAATGGTCAGAGGCCCCTTTACCTTTATACATAGCCTACTATTACAAGTTATAATATCACAATTAAGTGAACAAAGCAAATCAGGACAAATGCAGCCCCCCTTCAGATATTAGATATTAGAAGAATCAAATCTAATGCAGATGCGTGAGACCAGTTTCTCATCCTGAGTGAGCTCACACAGCTTGGGCAGAGTTGCAGAAGTGCAGCACCGTCATGAAGGAACCCTTCCCAAACTCTTGTGATTACGGATGAAATTTAGAGGGGCTGGAGGAAGAGGAGAAACTCACAGATAATAATTATTATTATCACAGATAATAATTGTCATCTACTTGGGAAGTCTTTAATAGTTGCGCTATCAAAAACTAAATAACTGGTCCTCATCATTTATTTTAAAATTCAAAAACTGCAACCATTTTATTGCTGGACGGCAAGGCAAACAAGGCAACAACATCCTTTTTTCTAGGGAAGGTTGCAAAGAAGATGAGAGACTATTTGCATAATATCCCAAATGCAGCTTCAAAGCAAAAACCTAATGCAAAGCAAGCACTCAGTCGTATTTGTGTGCCATGGTAACTATCAGTCAACAAGTGTACTGCGTATATCCAAAATACATTCATGCCATTTTCATTTGAACCTACTTTTCATCCAGATGGGCGGTGTATAAATAAATAAATTATTATTATTATTATTATTATTATTATTATTATTATTATTATTATTTCCTTTTGCTTAATGTTATCACTCAGATTTGTTAGTCTCTTGTTATCCAAAGTTCTCCAATACTCTTAAAAACACAAAGAAATGCATTTATAAACAAAACAGAGAAAACAACAGCCCACATATCAGCCACAGGAAGCTTTGAAGGCACATTAAAGGGTGGGGGGGGGGAGAAGTCTTTACCAGATGTTGAAAATATGTCAGTGAAGGGGCACATAGGAACCTACTGAGAAGTGCATTCCACAGACAGAGAGCCCCAATGGCGAAAGCCTCCTGAGCCTCCCTAAGAGGGGGAACCTAGAGAAGAGCCTCATACAAAGATCTAGGGTTTATAGTGTGAGAGGCATTCCAGAAGATATTGGGGTCCTGAACCAAAAAGAGCTTTAAAGGTCAAAACCAGCACTCTGAATTGGGCTCAGAAGCTTTAAGGCAGCTAGTGTATTTGGAACAGAATTGGTGTTTTGTGATCTACTTGTCTTGAACCTGTCACCAGCCAGGCAGCTGCACTCTGCCCTAACTGGAGCTTCCAACCCATTTTGAAAGGCAGCTTCTTGTACTGTGCATTGCAATAATCCAACCTGAGAACATAGATTACTGTGTCCAAATTATCAGCGTCCAGGTAGGGCTGTAATTGCGCCAGCAGGCTGACCTGATGGAAAGCACTCTTGCCACTGAGGCCACCTGCACATCAAGTGGCAAGAGCAGATTCAGGAGAACTCTCAAATTACGAACCTTTTTCTAAAACAGTCTGTCAGGGCCAATGAGGCCACTGCCTGGGGCAGACCTCAGAGGGGTACAGTACTGACCTTTGAGGGGCACAGTGATATAAAAATTAATCTTTGTCGTATCTTATAAATGTTTGATAACATTTTAATTCCATTATATATTTTGATGAATTTTATCATTTTTGAAGTAATTCATACATTAGAATTGTTTATGTATATATGAAATAGACTACAGAGTTGACTGGAAGTTATATACACACACAAAGTGAAAATGCACTTAATTTAAAATTTTAACAGTCATATCTTAATCTTATTTAGAAAATGTATTCATTTTTCATTTTTCTAGTGAGCTATGGATGATTAAAAAATGACCACCTGGAGCTCAATTTGGCAACAAAAGGCAGAAAAAGCTAAGGCGTAAGCAAAGCAAGGAAGCCTTCCTGAAATACCTTTGTACAAAGAAAGCAATTGAAAAACATGAATATGTCTATACTCCTGTTGAAACCAGCACTGAGGGAGCAGAATGTGGTGCTCCTACTACCACTAAGACAGAAGTTTCACAAATTGGAGATATTTCTGGAAAAACACGCAGAGGAAAACAAGGATGTCAAGAAGTGAGAGTACTGCAGAGTCTGCAGAAGAAGATGGTATTGTGCCTAACTTGAATTAGTTACCCTGCTAACTTGGCTAACTATTGCAGTGATAATTTATACATTGTCCCATGATTTCCCCAAAGACTAAAATCAGAAGATTTTCTACAAGAGGAGACTAGCAAATGATGAAGAAGTGTGTCGTCCATGGTTCAACCTCAAAAGATGTGGGTTGTTGTTTTTTGCTGTAAGTTGTTCAGCAAAAAAAAAAAAGTGCCTCAACTGTACAAGAAACAGGTTCAAAAGACTGGAAGAACATTGGTGCAATTCTGTATTCACCCGAGAGGAATACTGACGATTTAAAAAGCTATCAGACCTGGATAACTTAAATTGTACTTATCTAAAGGAAAAACAATTGAAGATATTTACCAACAGAAAATTACTCAGAAGAACAATAATGACAACAAATCTTGGAATGTTTGATTGCTTTGCTCATAATTTTTTGCATTGCAAAACTTGACATTCCGTGGTAGAACTGAAAAGTTGTACAGTGCTAGCAATTGAGTTTTTTGAAGTTTGTCTTATCTAGTCTTTTTTGATCCTATTATGAATTAACATTTGTGAAGAGTTAAAGATCATGAAACAATGGTTTACTACCTAGAAAAAAGATATCCAAAATGAGCTTATACAGCTTCTAGTAAAAAATTTAGCACAAGCAAACTCAGCCAAATATTACTCAATAATTCTGGACTGCACACTTGATGTTAGTCATATTGAACAAATGACAATTGTTGCTGTAATCAAATCATCAGGGAATGAGATGTCCGAGCCTGACGTTATAGTAAGAGCATTTCTTGGAGAATACAGGTACCTTTATAACAGAAACTTCTTGGACAACTTGAGCAAATGGGACTATCAATTGAGTACAGTGGTACCTCGGGTTAAGTACTTAATTCGTTCCGGAGGTCCGTTCTTAACCTGAAACTGTTCTTAACCTGAAGCACCACTTTAGCTAATGGAGCCTCCCACTGCTGCCTCACTGCCACCGCGTGATTTCTGTTCTCATCCTGAAGCAAAGTTCTTAACCCAAGGTACTATTTCTGGGTTAGCGGAGTCTGTAACCTGAAGCGTATGTAACCCAAGGTACCACTGTATCTACATGGTTGAGGTTATTATAATGGAAGTAACATGAAATACAAAGAAAATGGTGTACAAAAGAGTCCTGGACATAAACTCACATGCCTTTTTTATTCCCTACCATGTACAAGGAATACACTATTGTTTCAGAGTATAGTGGGATCTGTTGTATTTCTCAGCATAGTATTTCCAAATATTACTGTTATGAAATAAAATGTTCTGTTATGGTTACTAAAGATAGCTGCACAGGGATAAGGCAAAGTTTAGTAGGTAGAAAATTATCTGCAGGTTTTGCTTTTGTGTAATTACTTCATTAAGTCAAACACCATTCTATTGTCCTAATTGCATTCCAGTGCAATAGTTCTAGATTATAAAGTAGTTGAATAGCCTGACAGCCAGTCTTGTTGACTTTCTAGTCTCCCTGACTGCTCACATATTAATCTTCTTCCTCAAAACAGATTCCAACTACAGATAAAATGAACAGCTAAATTGCAGTCACACCACCACATGTATTTTTTTTTTAAAAAAAGGTTAGTACAATGCTATGTTCTACTAAACATCAACTGCTTAATAGTTTTCTAGGTAAATCTTCTAAGAAATGTTATTACTTTCAATGAATCTTTCATTTTATATGGATTCATGCTCTTCCTTTCTTCTGTTCACAAAGCAATCCTCTTTCCATTGTACTAAAGAAAAATTATATCCCACTTTTAAGTATACTTTTAAATTAAGCCATACTTGAGAAGTGATAAATATGTAAAAAACCAGCATCACGGTTGCTGGTGCTAGACTTAGACTAATGTTACCAGGATTCAAATCCATGCACAACCACAAAGCTTAAAAAGTGATCCTAGGCCAGCTGGTTTATCTCAGGCAAATCTATTTCACATGGTGGTTTCAAAAGTTTAATTTTTTTTAAAAAGGGAGGGGGACGTGTATACTACCCTGAACAATGTGGAAGAAAGGCAAGATAAAAATGGAATAAAGCATTAGGCACACAATTTTTAGGTGGAAAATTAGCCACCCTTACCTGGGAAGAAACACACTTTCCACTACATAGAAGTCTTGCATAAGTACATCTCTGTCTGGCTTGGATGTGAGGTTCCCCACTGTGTATCCTATTCCCAGTTGTATGGCACCTTTAATAGCTGAGGATGCAGTCTGCAAGGAAAAACAAAGAATTTTAAAATATCAGCTTGCTGTAAATGGGTTCTCATGACACATATGTACATTATAAAGAGATTCAAATCATATTTGAAACTTGGCATCCCACAAAGTATGCAGAAAAAGACTTTCAGACATCATGGGCTGCACATGTCAGAGGCTTAGTGCTGTCCAGCTGGCCATAGATAAGACTCCGGGCTCCCAGCCAGTTCCAAACAATTGATTTATTTGACAAAGTTCAAACGTACATCTCCAGCGTTTCCATTAGCGTCCTTCCCCTTGTGCGCAGTTGCTCCCTCTAATCTTTCTTCCTCCTTTTCCGCACCCAGCATGCAAGTCTGCGAAAACTCCTCCCCTTACTTCCTCTGTGCCCAGAATGACTTGTTCCAGGCTCATTCTCCTCCCCCTCTACGTCAGACCCACTCTCAGACAAGAAGCTACTGATAATCTCTTTAGGCTCTCTATAACTGCTGGTTTCTGTCCTTTCATCTTTTCCCGTTTGCCTCTCCCTGACATCCACCCCCTCCTCAAAGGCCCCCTCCCGCTCAGGAGACCCGACTACATCCCCTTCTCTTTCCTCAGAGGTGGTCGGGGAGAACCCCGCAAAACTACCCTCTTCCTCATCTGTCTCTTCGAACACACTCCTCCAACCCCCAAGTCCGGGTGTTCCCCAGTCTACGCCTTCGTCTTCTTCCTCCTCCTCATCCTGTGCTGGGAAACCTTCGAATTCCTCTTCGTCTTCTGTTGTTTCGAATACCTCTTGTAAGGACCTTACCTTGCCTTTTGGTTTGTCCGGGAAGAAATTTTGGAACTCCTCTACCAGTTCATTGTTAGACATACTATCTTCCGGAACCCAGGTATACTCCGATGCCGGGGCCCCTTCCCAATCCACCAAATATTCCACATTCCCCCCTCTCCAACGAGAGTCTAGTATTTCCGTGACCTCGTTGCACTGCTCCCTTTCCTCCATTTCGGGTGGTGAGCCTTCCACTCCCCCATTACCCGGTCTCCTTCCCCCCTCCCTGTAGGGGAACAGCAGTGACCTATGGAACACCGGATGGATTCTCATGCTTTCTGACAACCTGAGCTTAAACGCCACCGGATTTATTTGCTGGATAACCTCAAAGGGCCCCACCTTCCTGGGTTTGAGTTTCTTACAGCCCCCTTTCCAAGGCAATCCTTGCGTGGACAACCACACCTGATGACCTCCCCTGATCGCCGATGTTTGTCGGCCTCCTTCTTGTATAACTCCTTAGCCCTCTCCAAATTTAACTGCAGCTGTCTGTGGATCGCTTCCATTTCCTCCACAAACTGTTCGGCCACTGGAACACTCCACGACTCCTCCCCCCTCCCAGGGAAGGCCCTTGGATGAAGCCCATGATTGGCAAAGAACGGTGTCATCCCTGTGGATACATTCTCCGCGCTGTTGTAAGCAAACTCTGCCAGGGCTAGTTTGTCCACCCAATCGTTCTGCTTCTGACTTACATAACACCTCAAATACTGTTGTAACACAGCATTCGCCCTCTCCGCTTGCCCGTTGGTCTCGGGATGCCTTGCCGTTGTAAAGCTCACTTCGACCTGAAGCAGCCCCATGAGCTTGCGCCAAAATCGTGAGGTAAATTGAGCCCCCCGGTCCTAGACCACCCTTGCAGGTAACCCATGTAACCTAAACACGTGCTCTACGAACAGCCTAGCTGTCTCTTCCACCGTTACGGTGTGCGAACAGGGCACGAAATGGCACATTTTGGTCAAGAGATCAACCACCACCATGACCGCTGTCTTACCCTTACATCTGGGTAAATCAGTGATAAAGTCCATGCCCACCACCTCCCACAGCTTCCCAGGTGTGGGCAATGGTTCCAGCAACCCCGCTGGTGCTGCCCTTTCCCCTTTGGCCCTCTGACATGTGTCACATCCTCGCACATATTCCTTTACATCCTCTCTCACCCTTGGCCACCAAAATTCCCGTGTGACCAGTAGCATGGTCTTATGCTGTCCAAAATGCCCCGCCGTACAACTGTCATGGAGTTGCTTGAGGATTCGTCCCCGAAGGTCTTCTCCTGGAACATACAAGGCCCCTTTGTGGTACAGTAACCCCCTTTTCACCTCAACCCCCCCCCGCAGCACCCCCTCTTTCTCTTAACTCCCCCATCTTTTGTCTGGCAAAGGCATCCTCTCTGAGCATTTGCATCAGTTCGTCATCCTTGACTAACATCCCCCCGCACAACCATCTGCTCTCTGGGAACATCAGTCTCGCTACAGGTGGCCCTTCCCCCATCATATACTTGGGTTTCCGGGAGAGCGCATCTGCCCTCGCATTCCGCTCTCCCGGCACGTATTGGATCTTGAAGTTGAAGTTGGCAAAGAACTCTGCCCATCTATCGAAAGCAATTCCTTATCGTAGATGGTGTAGTTCTGATTTGTTGAGTTTCCGCGAAAAGAAGGCACCCAGACACCATTCCCCTTTTCGATCTGGCTGCAGCAGCACTGCCCCAATCGCCCGATCCGACGCATCTGTTTCCACCCGTAGTGGTTGAGCAGGGTCGACGTGGATCAGTTGCTCCTCTGAAGCGAAAGCCCTCTTTAGTTTCTCAAACCCCTCTTGGGCCGCCAGCGTCCACTGAAACTTCTTCTTAACACTGAGACAGTCCGTGATTGGCGCCGTCAATTCTGCGAAATTCTTTATGAATTTCCTGTAGAAATTGCTGAAACCCAGGAAACGCTGAACATCTTTCCTGGTTTTGGGACTCTCCCATTCCACCACTGCATTCACTTTCCCCGCGT
Source organism: Podarcis muralis (assembly GCF_964188315.1). Taxonomy (NCBI): domain Eukaryota; kingdom Metazoa; phylum Chordata; class Lepidosauria; order Squamata; family Lacertidae; genus Podarcis; species Podarcis muralis. The sequence continues at coordinate 1,228,277 of NC_135665.1, read as the reverse complement.
CCATGGCCAACCCCTGGTCCGACAGCCGGTACCCCAGGAATTTGACTTCCTTTGCGTGGAACTGACATTTCTCCAGCTTGACCCACAAGCGGTTTTCCTTGAGTTTGCTGAGGACCTGCCGTACATCCTTCACGTGCTGTTGTTCATCCTCCGAGAACACAAGGAGATCGTCTAAAAAGCAGACAACAGTTTTTGTAGAGCAAAGGTCCTAGCACATGGTGCATGAAGGCTTGGAAACAGTGACTTCTGCACTGCAAACCGAAGGGCATAACTAAATACTCAAACGCCCCCATCGGGGTGAACATGGTGGTCTTCCACTCATCGCCTTCTCGCACTCGGATAAGGTTGTAAGCCTCTCGGAGATCCAGTTTGGTGAAAATCTTCCCCTTCCGCACCCGTGCCAAAACGTCGTCGATTCTCAGCATCGGGAAAGCCACCGGTTCTGTCTGGCTGTTCAAAATTCGAAAGTCCACCACCAGGCGTCGCTCTTTCGTCACTCTCTTGTTGACGAAAAACACGGGACTCCCTCCTGCCGCCTTGGACTCCCTGATGAAACACCTTCTCAGGTTTTTCTCAATAAACTCTTTTAGGTCCTTAAGCTCTCCCTCCGACATGGAATAGGTTTTCCCCACCAGCAACGTTGCCCCCGGTACCAGGTTGATCTGACAATCATATGGCCGATGGGGTGGCAACGCATCCGCCTCTTTCTCGCTGAACACCTCCTGGAGATCCCTGTAACACGACGGAATCTCGCTCGCCCCTGCTCTGCATGCTGCTGCCCTCCTGCCCTTGCTTTGTCGATCTAGCCCTTGAGCTAGGCAGTTCTCCATACAGTGCGTCGAGCCAAACGTCAGGGACCGTTGGTGCCAGGAAACCATCGGATCGTGCAAAGCCAGCAAGCTCATGCCCAATATGATAGGCGGCCCCGCCAGTGTGGCCACGTGAAAAGCGATGACTTCAGAGTGGGTGGCCACACGCATTCGCATTGGGGGTGTTCGAAGCGTCACTTCACCCCCAGCAGTTCTCTTCCATCAATTGTTGTCACTTGCAGCGGAAAATCCAAAGGCCTCAGGTTCAGTTGGTGTCGCACCGCAAACTCCTTGCTGAAAAAGGATGCTGAGGCCCCAGAATCAATTAGTGCCAACTCCTTCACCGTCTGTCCATTTGGGATTTCTAGCACCACCTTCAACATTATGCTTGCTTTGGGGTGTCCAAGCCGGGGACTTTCTGTGTTGCTCCCGCCTGGCTGTTGCCCCAGTTCCCCACCAGCCAGGCCTCTTCGTTTCCCAAATGCTGGGGCTCCTCTCCCTCTGCCTGCTGGGTGGCCCCCACCATTCCCTGCCAGTTACGACGCTCTGGGCACACTCTGGCAAAGTGCCCAGTCTTCTGACACACAAAACATCTTTTTCCCGCTTGCCAGTCTTTTTTTCCCCTTCCCGCCAGACCGTTGGGCTTTCAAACTCTCCCGCGCCCTGGCTGTGCCTATCTCCATAGGCTCCGGCGCTTGTTGACATTCCGAGGCAGCTGCAGGCATCTCAGGAATGCGGTCACCATGGAAACTCCGCTCTCTGCCTTGCTTCCTTTCCCTCCATCTGGCTTCTTGTCTCAAACCCACCCCCAAGAGCAGCCTTTGTTAATTCGTCCATGTTTGTAGGTCGTGGCCCCCTTGCCAGCTCGTCCTTAATTTCTGGATTAAGTCCATTTTTAAATATCGCTTGTACTGGGCCCGCCTCTAAATCCCACCCCAGTTTCTGTACAAGCATAGCAAACTCAGACCAGTAACTGCGTACGGTGGATTTGCCTTGTCTCAAAGCCAGCAGCTTCTCCTGCGTTCTGTCAATTAAACTCTGATCTGCATAGATAAAATCCATTGCTTGACAAAATTTGGCTTCATTTCTGATGGCTTCATTCCCCGAGGCTATTAATGGCCTGATCCAGCTTCGAGCCCCTCTTCCCAGATGTCTAATGATGTGAGCAACCTTTGCTGCATCGTTCTGAAACTTATCTCCTTCCAGTTCCAGAAAATATTTCATCTCTGTTTTGAAATCCAAGTAACTTTCCGTGTCTCCCTGGAACCGTTCCACCCACACGCACCTGCCCCCATCTGCCGATAGCCCGCCTTGGGTTCCTCTCTGAGCAGTCCGGGCTTCCTCCAAACGACTCTGCAGGTCTTGGGATCTTTGTTCCAGAGCGACATTTCGCTTTTTCAATTCCAACAGCTCCTTCTCCATGTCGAAGCTCCCTGACAGCACAGTTCTAAAAACCTCTTCCAAGTAAGAAAAACACCAGCACCACCAGATCATGTACAGTGGTACCCCACAAGACGAACGCCTCGCAAGACGGAAAACCCGCTAGACAAAAGGGTTTTCCGTTTTGGAGGCGCTTCGCAAAACGAATTTCCCTATGGGCTTGCTTCGCAAGACGAAAGCCCATAGGGAAATCTCCGGGACAGCGGGGAAGCGCAGCGCGTCTTCCCCACTGTCCTCGGACCTCCTCCCGCCGCCCGGCTTCGGAACGATGCTCCGAAGCGGGGCGGCGGGGCGGGAACGCCTCCCCCCGCCGCCCGGCTTCGGAACGATGCTCCGAAGCGGGGCGGCGGGGCGGGAACGCCTCCCCCCGCCGCCCGGCTTCGGAACGATGCTCCGAAGCCGGGCGGCGGGGCGGGAACTCCTCCTCCCGCTGCCCGGCTTCGGAACAATGCTCCGAAGCCGGGCAGCGGGCGGGGACGCCTTCTCCCGCCGCCCGGCTTCGGAACGATGCTCCGAAGCGGGGCGGCGGGGAGGGAACGCCTCCCCCCGCCGCCCGGCTTCGGAACGATGCTCCGAAGCGGGGCGGCGGGGCGGGAACGCCTCCCCCCGCTGCCCGGCTTTGGAACGATGCTCCGAAGCGGGGCGGCGGGGCGGGAATGCCTCCCCCCGCCGCCCGGCTTCGGAACGATGCTCCGAAGCTGGGCGGCGGGGCAGGAACTCCTCCTCCCGCTGCCCGGCTTTGGAACGATGCTCCGAAGCCGGGCAGCGGGCGGGGACACCTTCTCCCGCCGCCCGGCTTCAGATGGCTTTCCTGAAGACTTGGGGTGGGAGGAGGGTTTTCCTTCCCACCGCCAACATTCAGAATGCTGTTCTGAATGTTGGCGGTGGGGAGGAAAAACCCTCCTCCCACGCAAGCCCCGGGAACAGAGGGAAAGCGCTGCGCACCTTCCCCTCTGTTCCCGTACCTGTCCTGAAGGCTTGCGGTGGGGAGAAAAGCCCTTCTCCGCACCGCCAGCCTGGCAAGCGGTTTCCCTAGGAACGCATTAATTGATTTTCAATGCATTCCTATGGGAAACCGTGCTTCGCAAGACGAAAAACTCGCAAGAAGAAAAAACTTGCGAAACGAATTAATTTCGTCTTGCGAGGCACCACTGTACAAGCCTTCCTGAGTCAGTATTAGCTCCTTCTATAGCAGGTGCTTTCTAACAGAAAGAAAGAGACTTTCGAGGAACAAGAGGAACTTTCAACAACTTCTATTAATCTTTACACTGTTCTAGCAGGAGATGAGAGGGCAGAATTTCTGCACCTTACTGCCTCATTTATCTGGCTCAAACACCCTAAAATGGAATAGCAGCCTTGTAATTCCAAAGCCCTCTCTTTCAGCTGCACCTGTTTCTATTTGACAGAAGGTGCTTAGGACCCCTAAATTATGCCTATGAACATTAGCTGTGGGGCTATAAAAGCAAAAGGAGAGTAGACAAGGTAGCCAATAGGCATAAACATGGTACCCAGTGTGGTGTAGTGGTTAAGAGCGGTAGTCTCATAATCTGGGGAACTGGGTTCGCGTCTCCGCTCCTCCACATGCAGCTGCTGGGTGACCTTGGGCCAGTCACACTTCTCTGAAGTCTCTCAGCCCCAAAAACAAACACAGAGTGTTTGTTTGGGGGAGGAAGGGAAAGGAGACTGGTAGCCGCTTTGAGACTCCTTTGGGTAGTGATAAAGCGGGATATCAAATCCAAACGCTTCTTCTTCTTCTTCTACCCTCCAGATGTTGTTGGACTTCAAATCCCATCAGTGCCAACTAGCACAACCAATGGCCAGGGATGATGGAAACTACAGCTGAACAACATCTGGATGCAACACACTGACTCCCCTGCGATAAGAGGAACGATCAGTGCACACCCCCATAGAGCTGACTGGCAAGGCCTAGTTGCAACTAATGGGCCTGGTGGTTAGTGTTGAGGGAAGATTGCTGTACCACTTCTGGCGAAAGAAGTTACTGGCTCTGCTCAAGGAGTGGTGCTGGGTCTCCATTAGCAAATAATTAATGGGCCAAGAGAGGAGAAGCTCAAGAAAACCCCCGTGTGTGACTTAAATAGCCCGTCCGTGGACTATTGTTCAATCAAGGAGAGGACTAAATATTGGAAGCTTACTTTGAAGAGCTGATTTTCCCTGGCTCTTTGTATTTCAAACATAACAGAAGTGGAATGCAGCGATAATGACTGATAATATATTTTTAGGTTATTTTCTGGGGTGGGTTTTTTCTTAAAGAGGTGGGCCTCTAATATGTAGATGTTAAAATTCCTACAAACCTAATGAGGAATATTTCCTCATGCTGATCACATAGTTATTTAAAAGAGATAGGTAGCTGAATTTGTATTTTTGTTATACTGTTTTTTTAAAAGAAAACATCACACATTTTGATGCTTGTATGTTCTTTATCATCCACAGGTATTCAGAGTGAAATAAAGCAAATCAGATTTTATTATGAAGCCACTATAGTGGATACCTGGTTGGGCCTGCTGTGCTTAGAACCAGTGCTTTTTTCTGGGGGTACTTAAGGGTATGCAGTACTGGCACCTTTTTTATAGAAGAAAAGCACGGTTTAAAACCAAGAAAATTAGAACCAACCATTTAGCAATTTAAATTGCAGAGAATCAAGCCAAACAAATGGCTGGCAGCTCAGATTACTTTAAATTCTAGAAACACAAGATTACAAAACAAAATATAATGGCTAAGAAGACAGAATCTATCTATCATCTATCTAATCTATCTATCATCTATCTATCTCACATACATTCCATTTGAGTTTTATAGAATGAAACCCAGGAAAGAGAATTGTGAGAGAAAAGTCACACAGCACACTCCACCAATCAAAATATAATACAAAAGACTTTTCAGAGTAGCAAATCAATTAAGTCTCATAACACCTATGGCTTCAAGAATCTTGACAGCAAACATATTCTGAGTCAGGCACAGCAGCTTATTTAATTCTAAAGAAGATGTCTCAGTTCCACACAACATTAAACCACATTTTAAATTAAAAATGTGGTTTAATGTACACAACAGCTCTGCTCTTCCTTGCTCCTGATTCTGTAGCACAGGGGACCAAACTAGTTACTTCTTGGTTTACCACTCATTGTGTGCATGGAGGAAAGAGACCACAGGCCTTGGCTCACATGGCACAACAAGCAAGATTATGACTTTTTCTTTTCCTCTGCCAAGCAGAGCCTGGAGTGAGGGGGGAGAAAGGCACTCATGCCCTTAAACCATAGTTTATTTTAAACTATAACTTAATGTTGCGTGCTAGCCAGGCGATTCTCTAGTTTCAACTTATTTTTCAAATGAGAAGCAACATGCCATTGGGTAATATTGTGTTTTTTAAACTAATTAATATCAGATTTTTCAAGTTGCATAACAGTTCCTAACATGCAGTTTGCTAAGAACAAGGCACAAAAGCTCATTCCTAAAATGAAACTTTTAATTGGTAAAGGAACTGAATGGCTCATTCACAAATTTCCCATTTCTGCCTTGAAAAGGTCTTTTATAAAAGATTAATGTCCTGCATAAGAACTAAATTATGTAACTTTGAGTAGACTTTGTTTCAGACTGATCCTTTTTGTGAACTGAACAATCCCCTACTGAAACAAATGCTAGCAGAAAGAGTTTGTAGATTAAAGGAATCAATTCTATAAAAAACAGAAAGTTTCAGAAAAGATGGATGCTAAAGTTACACTATCTATCTATCTATCTATCTATCTATCTATCTGAATAAGGGATGCTAGACTACCTTTAGGTTAATAGTATTCTAATGAGAGTGGATCAGTTTGACCAGTTGTTGTGGTCATGAGCAATCATTGTTGTCTTCTTTATTGAGAGGCTTTGTTGGCATGTAAGAAAATACTCTATTCTTAAATACAGAACTATTTATTGACCCCAGTAGCACATTGCAATTGTTAACGCCTGATGGGAACAAGCAACCACCATAGTAGAAAAAAATGTATCCTATGGGGTATGAGAAAATGCACAACAGATGAAAAAAGATTACCTACATATCTATGTACCATTTGCCTTAACTCTTACAAGGAAAAGTATTCGCAACCCACTACCATCTTATTAGTGCGGGAAATTAGCAGCCAAACCTAACAAATGCATATTATTGCTAAAACAAAAAAAATTCCTTCCAGTAGCACCTTAAAGACCAACTAAGTTAGTTCTTGGTATGAGCTTTCGTGTGCATGCACACTTCTTCAGAAACAGAAGGAATTATTATTGCTAGTTAGCTTCAGGAGGGGCTAAGTCCACAGAGCCAGATTGCTGAATGGCAAATACTAAGATCACAGAAATACAATTGGTAGAGAGGGCTCAGTGTGATGTCATTTCTCCTCCTATCCTGGAGAGGAAGGAGCATATTGTACTAACCCCTTCCTCTCTCTTTTCCTTTGACCAGCGTTGGATGCTGGCATGCCTCCATTCGCTCCAGCTTTAGGCACATGCCTGAAGCTGGTTATACTGTAACTATAAGTACAGTTGTACCTCAGAAGTCTAAAGGAATCCATTCCAGAAGTCCTTTCGACTTCTGAAATGTTCGGAAACCAAGGAGCAGCTTCCAATTGGTTTCCGATTGCACAGGCACACCGGAAACACTTCCAAAAAAAGTTCAAAAACTGGAACACTCACTTCCAATTTTCAATTGTTCAGGAGCCGAGGTACGATTGTATTCTGCCTGCATAGTTTTTAGTGTTACTGTTGCTGTGAACCAATGCATAATTATAAAGGAAGTAAATCTTTTTTTTAAAAAAAATATTTTACAAGTTGTTGCTGATTCTTTATTAAGCGGGGTAAGAAAGGGGAGCCAACTTATTTCACAGCTAGACTTGTCAAAGCCAGGTTTTACAGTCTAATTCCTATGCTTTTAATTTAGCTGCCAAGAATGGAATTTTGAAACTCTGTTTAACCCACACATGTGGGTGCCTAGAGGGAGAAATTACAATTAATATATCCTCTCCTACTATTAAAGCCCACTCCACAATTAGAAAGGTTTCGCTATGTTCTAAGGCAATCCCAGAAAAGATGGAACACATGGAGGGAAAAACACAGGATGACAATGACAGGGTGACTACATTATGTAGATGCTCTACAAAAGTGAGTGAACACTTCCGGAGGCGGCGCCATCAGCAATGGTGGATTCCCTCTAGTCTTGAGGAAGTAGCTCCGCGGAAATCGGGTCTTGCCGCTACGGTGAAGCGGGGACCCTTTCGAAAACCACAGGCGGGTGAAGCCTGTGACCGTGGGACTCGGCGGGCACCTTTAGCGTCCCCACAACTTGCGAGGGAACCCTGCGAGGGGTTCCGGAGCGAAACGGGGAGTTTGGCGCGGTGCTGAGAGTCGATTGCTTCTTCCGTGGAGTGAAGCCGCGCAGCTGTTGCCGGAGAGCGCTGACCTTTTTCCTGTGACAATTCGACTATTAAACAACTACCCGTGAGTAGGTCAAGCTTTAAGATTGGAGGCTAAAGGAAAAAGAAGGCTTAATTTGGCACTGAAGCGGGAAGGTGTAAGCAGGAAGTCCGCCTTCCATTTTGTATATAGATCAAAGCAAAGACTGTTTAAGCTAAGACCTGGAGAGGTGCGTTAAAAAGACTCAAATCCAAACGTCAAATTAAAAGAATTCCCTGCCTGAACTGCAGGAGAGGGGAGGGAAGAGGGGAAAGTATTTATTGCCTGCAAAAAAATAAAAGAAGGAGAAGAAAGGGAATAAAGACCACCACTTAATTCCTGGGAACGGATTGCCAGGATTAATAGAACTGCTGTATTGAGAGCCGCACTATTTATGGACAATGTAACTTTTTGACAGTTAACTCTGCAAGTGAGATACTTTTGAAGATCTTCTTTGGACTTGAAACTGTTGTTTATTTTGTTGAAGGGGGACTTTGGAAAAGTTGGAAAAGATACTCTATTGCATTATTATTGACTGTTACTGTGTCCCCCTAGAGGAACACGGAAATTGTTACAACTGGTTGGGGAATTTTCCATTTCTAACTAGCCAGGGAAATTTCCACTGCAAAACAAGCTTGATTGTGGGACTGACCTTGACTCTCAGACAAAGTGTTATGGAGGAAAAGACAACAAGATTGGGCAAGGTTAGACTCCAAGAGACTAGTGCAGTATTGCAGCAGCACAGAGCATCTGCATCTGGCCCTCCTGCACCACAAGGGGAAGATCCTGTACAAGCTGGGGCAAAAGGTATGGCCTCTGAAGAAGGATTTACTTCAGTTTTAAGTAAAATTTATGAAACCTTGGATAAATTAAGCAAACAAGTTACTGAAGCGACAAATAAAATTGAACAAAACACTACAAGCATTAACAACTTGGGGCAGAAGGTGAATTCAAATACAGAATCTATTGAAAAACTGCTGCAAGAATCTACATCAAATCGAAAGACAGCTGAGGAAGCAAAAGAAAAAGCAGTGGCTGTAGAGGAAAAGATAACACTGATATGTAAACAGCTTGGGGACCACCAGTCACTTTTGTCTATGATTGAATTGAAGGAGAAGCAGACCAATCTGAGGATTAGGGCGGTACCTGAACTTGAAAAAGATAACCTAAGTGATTTTTTAACACAGGAATTTGCAGACTTTTGGGAACTGGATGATAAGCAAGACTTTAAGATAGTAAGTGCTTTTAGACTTGGAAGAGGAGGGAGAAAGAACAGGGTGAGAGACTGTTTGATTACCCTTCGATCAAAAGAGGAGAGAGACAAAATATTGAGTCTGTACTTCCAGAAGACCTTGGAAATAATCGAATCAAGAGTGGAGATATTTAAGGACATTCCGAAATATCTTTTGGACCTTAGGTCTAACTACGGAGATTTGGTGGCCCTGCTGAGAGGTAATAGAACCATCTTCAGGTGGGAATTCCCCCAAGGCCTATCTTTTACCTTCAAAGGTAAAAAGTTTAAAATAAGATCAGTGGAAGATAAAGAAAAATTTCTGAGAGAACACGGAGAAGACCTGCAAAAAGGAGTTGAAGAAGAGCCAAGAGCCTTAAGACCAGGAATACTAGACAAAGTATCACTACCTTTGGGATTGGACAAGTTAGAGAAAGTGATACCACCGTCAGAACAAGAGGAATTATTGGGAGCAGTTGGAGGAAAAGCAAATTAAATACACCATGTCTCTGCAACTATTAAGCTGGAACATTCATGGACTTAACTCCCCGGAGAAAAGGAAGAAAGTCATTTATTGAAAAAGGATCAATTGGACCTGATTTGTTTACAGGAAACACATGTGATAAGGCTACACAGGAGAGTATTGATTAATAAAAGACTGGGCCAAGAGTTTATTTCATCAGACAAGGTTAAAAAGCGAGGAGTAGTTATTTATGCAAAATAGAGCCTATCACCGAAATTTGTTTTTAAAGATGATCAAGGAAGATTTGTAGCAATTGAAATTCAAACACAAGGAGAAATATTTTTGATAGTAGGAGTATATGCACCGAATGAGGGGAAATCTGAATTTTTTAAGAAGTTGCATGAGACTTTGCTAGATTATATGGACTACAACATTATTTTGATGGGAGATATGAATGGAGTGGTATCAACAAACATGGATAAGTCGCAGAGACAGGTAGTTACCAAAGATGGCAGACTACCAAAAACTTTCTTTGAATTGACAATATGGATTTGATTGACATTTGGAGAACTAGGAATCCCTTGGGTAGAGAGGGAACCTTCTTTTCTGAAGCCAAAATGACATGGACAAGAATTGACCAAATCTGGATAACTAGAGGACTGGCACCTAAGACTCGAAAAGTGCTCCGACCATAATGTCGTGAAAATGGAGATGATATTAACACCAATCGGTTCCTTCAGATGGAGGATGAATGACACCTTGTTTAGAGATCAAGAGGTTATTAAGAAGGCCCCAAAAACCCTGAGAGACTATTTTGAGATAAATTTGAACACTACCACTGAAAAAAGAGTAATCTGGGACGCAAGTAAAGCAGTTATGAGGGGGTTTCTGATTCAACAGAATTCAATAAAGAAGAGAGCTCAAAATGAGGGGAATTTTTTTTTTTGGAAAAAATAAAAGAGGGCGAGAAGAAACTGAGAGTGAAACCAAAGTCACAAGAGATTCTGAGAGATACAGTGGTGCCCCGCAAGACGAAATTAATTCGTTCCGCAAGTTTTGTCGTCTAGCGAATTTTCCGTCTTGCGAATTATTATTTAGACAAAGGAAACAAAGTCGCGAGACGTTTTCGTCTTGCGAAGCAAGCCCATAGGGAAATTCGTCTTGCGAGGCAACTCGAAAATGGAAAAACCTTTCGTCTAGCGAGTTTTTTGTCTTGCGAGGCATTCGTCTTGCGAGGTACCACTGTATAAAGTTATATCAAGTGCAATACATGAAGATGATGAATCAGGAAATTGAATGGAAAATTAAACAAATGAGACAAAGGACTTTTGAATCGACTAATAAATGTGGGAAATTGTTAGCTTGGCAAATGAAAAAAATACAAAAGCTTAACACTATTACTAACTTGGAAGTGGAAGGAAAGAACATTCAGAATCCAGTGGAAATTAGAAAATGTTTCCAGAGGTACTTTAAACAGTTATATACACAAGAGCCACAGAAAGAGATTGATATAGAGCAATGTTTAAAAACAAACGGATTACAAAAAATCTCTCAAGAAAACAAGATAATGCTGAACTACAAAATTACAGAACAGGAGGTAGAAGGTGCCATTCAGAATATGCAGTTGGGCAAATCTCCAGGGCCGGATGGTTTAACCTCAAAATACTATAGAACTCTGAAGGACTGGATAATCCAACCACTAAAGGTTTGTAATGAAATTTTGGAGGGGGGGGGGAGCGCCAGAGTCGTGGAAAGAAGCATATATTACACTTATACCGAAAACTGAGTCTGAAAAGACACAACTCAAGAATTACCGCCCCATATCCCTGCTTAATGTGGATTACAAAATATTTGCTGACATTTTGGCCAAAAGATTAAAAAAAGTATTAGTGGAAGAGATACATAAGGACCAAGCTGGCTTTCTCCCAGGCAGACACTTGTCTGACAATACGAGGAATATAATTAACATTTCGGAGAAGTTGCAAGTGGACATCAACACCAAAGCAGTTTTAATTTTTGTGGATGCGGAGAAAGCCTTTGATAATATTTCTTGGGGCTTTATGAAGAGAAATCTTCAGGGGATGGGGGTTGGTCAAGGGTTTGAAAATGGTATAAGTGCAATTTACTCAGAACAAAAGGCTAAATTAATAGTTAATAATGTGGTGACAGAGGAATTCAAGATAGAGAAAGGGACACAACAAGGCTGCCCAATTTCCCCATTGCTCTTTATTTCGGTCCTGGAGGTTCTGTTAAATATGATCAGAAGGGACCGTCTGATCAAAGGTATAAAGGTCGGAGCCAAACAATATAAATTGAAAGCTTTCGCAGATGATTTAGTATTGACTTTACAGGAGCCAGAATCTAGTACTAAAAGAGTATTAGAACTGATTCAAGAATTTGGTCATGTGGCAGGATTTAAGTTGAATAAGTTAAAAACTAAAGTTCTTGAGAAAAATTTAACACCGATTGAGAAAGAGAGGTTTCAGAATGAAACAGGTTTAACAGTGGTTAAGAAAGTGAAATACCTGGGGATTAACATGACAGCTAAAAATGGGAACTTATTTAAAGACAACTATGAAAAATGTTGGTTAGAAGTGAAAAAGGGCTTAGAAATAAGGTCAAATTTGAAGCTTTCCTTGTTGGGTCGAATTGCTGTTATAAAGATGAATGTATTGCCAAGAATGTTATTTTTGTTTCAATCATTACAAATTTTGGACAAAATGGACTGTTTCAAGAAGTGGCAGAGAGACATTTCTAGATTTGTCTGGCAGGGCAAGAAGCCCAGAATAAAATTTAAAATACTAACTGATGCAAAGGAAAGAGGTGGATTTGCCCTGCCGGACCTTAAACTTTATTATGAATCAGCAGCATTCTGCTGGTTGAAAGAATGGCTGCTTCTTGAGAACACAGACATTTTGGATTTGGAAGGCTTTAATAATGTTTTTGGGTGTCATGCATATTTGTGGTACGACAAGGTTAAAGTGCATAAAGCATTTAAAAACCATATTGTCAGGAAAGCATTGTTCAATGTCTGGATAAGATATAAAGAATTACTTGAAAATAAAACCCCAAGGTGGTTGTCACCGATGGAAGCAAAGGCTCAGAAAAAGCCCAATATGGAGGCCAAGTGGCCGAAATATTGGGAAATTTTGGAGCAAGAAGGAGACAAATTGAAATTGCAGTTTTGAGAAATTAAAAGATAAAGTGTGAGACTGGCTTCACTATTATCAATTAAGAGAGGCTTATAATTTGGACAAAAAAATTGGCTTCCCGGTGGAAAAATCAAAGTTGGAAACAGAACTGCTAGATCCCAAAACAAAGATACTTTCAAGAATGTATAACTTGCTGTTAAAATGGAACACTCAGGACGAGACGGTTAAATCTGCTATGATTAAATGGGCACAAGATGTTGGACATAACATTATGTTTGCTGACTGGGAACAGTTGTGGACCACAGGTATGAAATTTATGGCATGCAATGCCATAAGAGAGAATATTATGAAAATGATTTATAGGTGGTACATGACACCAGTCAAGCTTGCAAAAATCTATCATTTGCCCGATAATAAATGTTGGAAATGTAAAGAAATTGAAGGTACATTCTTTCACCTTTGGTGGACGTGCCCAAAGATTAAGGCTTTCTGGGAGATGATCTATAATGAAATGAAAAAGGTATTTAAATATACCTTCCTGAAGAAACCAGAGGCCTTTCTCCTGGGCATAGTCGGCCAATTGGTGCCAAAGAAGGACAGAACTTTCTTTATGTATGCAACAACAGCAGCAAGAATACTTATTGCAAAGTATTGGAAGACACAAGATTTACCCACCCTGGAAGAGTGGCAGATGAAGGTGATCGACTATATGGAATTGGCAGAAATGACTGGCAGAATCCGAGACCAGGGAGAAGAGTCGGTGGAAGAAGATTGGAAGAAATTTAAAGACTATTTGCAGAAATATTGTAAAATTAATGAATGTTAAAATGATGTTGGATTAAAAATAAGTGGTATTGGTAACAAGGCTAATAAGAATATGCAAATATGGATTGATAATGGATGAAAATAAATAGTTATAATAGGTTAAGATATAGAGTTAAGATAAATGAAAGAGGGTAAGGATTTGCTGAATTGATTATGTAAATGGGAATACAAAAAAGGGGAGGTGTGAGGAGGTCAAGGAAACAAGTAAATGAGCTTAAAGACATCGAAAAATGGATTTATTTATTTTTAAATCTTTTTTTTAGTCATTTTTTTATATTTGGTCTTCCTCTTTTTTTTCTATGTATTTTTTTGGTAATTTTTGTATTTTTCTTTTTATTTTTTTCTCTATTCTATGTTTTCTTTTTATTCTGTATTCCTTTTATTCTGTAAACTTGGGTTTTTTTGTAAAATGCTAATAAATATCTTATAAAAAAAACAAAAAGTGAGTGAACAAAGCATGGCTATTCTCGAGAAAAAACCTTGTGAAGAAGCACCTCAGGATAAATATTTAGAAATAAAACCAAGTAATGGGGGGGCCCCGAGTGGCGCTGTGTGTTAAAGCCTCAGCGCCTAGGACTTGCCGATCGAAAGGTTGGCGGTTCGAATCCCCGCGGCGGGGTGCGCTCCCGCTGCTCGGTCGCAGCGCCTGCCAACCTAGCAGTTCGAAAGCACCCTCGGGTGCAAGTAGATAGGGACTGCTTACTGGCGGGAAGGTAAACGGCGTTCCGTGTGCTGCGCTGGCTCGCCAGAGCAGCGATGTCACGCTGGCCACGTGACCCGGAAGTGTCTGCAGACAGCGCTGGCTCCCGGCCTCTAGAGTGAGATGAGCGCACAACCCTAGAGTCTGTCAAGACTGGCCCGTATGGGCAGGGGTACCTTTACCTTTTAATGGTTAGTAACCTGTAATTTTTTTATAACAATTTAACATGCCACTAAAATTTCATGCATTTTTAGATTTATGAATCAACAATACCATACCAAGTTTTCTTCCCAATGGCCTCCCTCTCCTGTAGGTGGAAAATGGGGTGACTGCATTACGTAATCTTACAGATATTTTCAGATTTTGACCAGTTTAACCACAACTCAGCATTACACAGAAAATCCACATATAAATCTAAAAAAGAATATATAAATCTAATAAATAATTATAATACACAGAGAATCCAACTGACAGCATGCCAGTGATTCTGATCATACTTCTTGTGTAATGTCCAAAGGATGAATTTCTCACCAGCACAGTAAAATGTACACATTTCAGATGACCTACAGCTCAAGCATCACAAAATGGGGGAGATGCAGGGACTCCCTTTCGGATTTTATACAGGAAGCACAAATGGATGAGGCATAAAGCCCTCTTTCATACTTTGTTAGCACTTCTACAAAACAATCAAGGCTGCCTGAAGTATACCTCCATTTCTTTCTGACCATCTCCTAAGATTACTTTCCACATTGTTGTTTCAGAATGGAGGGAAGAGTCAGGCGGAAAAGAAGATGGCGGCTGTAACAACTTCTCCTTCGTGAACCCTCCGGATTACAAACCTTTTATAGCCTTTTATAGCCTTTTACAGCCGTCTTTATAGCTGTTTTTATTAGACTTTTAAATTATTTTACCTCTGTTAGAAGTTTTTAATCGTTTTACTTCTATGGTTGGCCTGTCGGGGCCAATATACGTATCAGCAAGGATGAAGACAGCTTCTCTTTTTAAAATGTAATGGTTGTATCTTCAACTTGCACAAGGCTCCCACACCTACACCAGCCAACTGAAGAAAATGGAAGTAAAAGACTGCAGCTCAAATCAATCTTCCAGTACCGTTATATTAAAATACAACTATAAATCTAAAAAGAAGCAGGTTTTGGTGCTGCAATCCTTGAACTCCGAATGAATCACTTTCTAACTCTAAGGTTCCAGTCATATGGAGAAGGCAAATCTGAGTCATGGAACTTCTGATTACATGGAACTCTTTGTTCTCTATTAATATGTTATTATATGTTATTATCCTAGGGACGCGGGTGGCGCTGTGGGTAAAAGCCTCAGCGCCTAGGGCTTGCCGATCGAAAGGTCGGCGGTTCGAATCCCCGCGGCGGGGTGCGCTCCCGTTGTTCGGTCCCAGCGCCTGCCAACCTAGCAGTTCGAAAACACCCCCGGGTGCAAGTAGATAAATAGGGACCGCTTTCTAGCGGGAAGGTAAACGGCGTTTCCGTGTGCGGCTCTGGCTCGCCAGAGCAGCGATGTCACGCTGGCCACGTGACCCGGAAGTGTCTTCGGACAGCGCTGGCCCCCGGCCTCTTGAGTGAGATGGGCGCACAACCCTAGAGTCTGTCAAGACTGGCCCGTACGGGCAGGGGTACCTTTACCTTTACCTTTATATGTTATTATAAAGCAACAGTCAACTCAATTTACCTTTAAGTAGGGCCTTTTTCCAACTTGAGAAAAATATTTAACTTTTTTGCCCCTCCATTGATAAATATTTCCCTTTAGGAATATAATAATCCATAAACACCTGGGATATAATCTGTACAAAGTCAGCAGCTGCTTGAATGCTCAACCTGCAAACCATTGGCTATTAAAATATGCAACAGAAAGAAGTGGAAACAGGCAGAATACAGCCTTAATATTTATAGTTGTCATCTGTAATCAGTAACTATCGTGCAACCTTTGGAACAATGATAAGAACTTCCATATGTGTACCAATTCTAGAAAGGATTCAGATTCTGCTACTCCAAAATGCATCAGCACATTTTTCCTTTTTCACAGAAGTAATACAGTACTATAAATGCCAGTACATGACTGAATTCAGGTTACACATGTTAACAATTCAGAATAAGAGTTTAGGGTCCCCTTTCCTGAAAAAGATACCAGCAGTGCTTTTTTTCTGAGGGTACCAACACTCTTTTTCCAAGCAGAAAAGCACTGTATATCAGTGCTGTCAATGGGTACTCGTCAGGGCGGCTACATATTGCCTATGGGATCAGAGATGCCTCTGAATACTCATTGCTTGTGAGCACATGCAAGGAGAGTGGCATTGCGCTCATGTCCTGCTTGTGGCTGCCCACTGTGCAAACAGGGCTCTTCTTAGTTTCTAACCAGATTATAAGACAACTAACAGGAGTCACAACAAAATTATTACTTTCACAAAATAGAATAATTCCCTGTGCCCCTGGTTTGTACACTAATATTGAGACTGGCCACTGTTGTCTGTTGTTTTGAGATCAAGAACATGTCCCTGAATCCCCTTTGAAAGCAGCAGTCCCTCAGCAAATAACCAGCTGGTGTGGAGAAAGGGTCACTGTAGGGAGAGACTTTGAAGCTGGATTATCAAATCTAAGTGATGTTGGATTTTAAGGAAGTATTTTCCTTTTTAAGAGGTTTTAAGAGGAATGGAAGGGGGGGCAAGTAATTTGCCTATAAACAGGTTTAGAGATTAGTGTCTGGAGCATCTTTAAAAAGTACTTTAGATGCCATTCAGATATAAGATATAAGGTAAAAGGCAAAGGTAAAGGACCACTGGACGGTTAAGTCCTGTTTTTCTTCTTTGGCGATAACTCGCAGCTGAGTAAGATTGTCTTCCCATAAACACGGTTTTAACAGTGAGTCCGTAAGTGACTATGGAGGCCAATTCTGGATCCACACACATCCTTCCAAAGTGGGGACATAGGTTTCCAGGTGGGAGTTGATCATGGTGAGGGTTCACCTTTGGTAAAGACTGTTCTCCAATTGGAGCACTCGCAGGCCAGTGTTTCCCAGTTGTCTGGGTTTATACTACATTTTTTTAGATTGGCCTTGAGAGTCTTTGAACCTCTTTTGTTGACCACCAGCAGTACGCTTTCCATTTCAAAGTTCGGAATAGAGTAGTTGCTTTGGAAGATGGTAATCAGCATCCGCACATGACTAGTCCAACGAAGTTGATGTTGAAGAATCATTGCTTCAACACTGGTGATCTTTGCTTCATCCAGTACACTGGCATTAGTTTACCTGCCTTCCCAAGTGATGTGTAAAAACTTTCGGAGACACCATTGATGTAATCTTTTGAGGAGCTGGAAATGGTGTTTATAAGTGGTCCACAATTCACAAGCATACAGTACAATAGCTTTGTAAACAAGCATTTTGGTTTCCCTGCAAATCTCCTGGTCCTCAAACACTCTGCACTTCAATCGGGAGAAAGCCGCACTCACAGAGCTCAGACGATGCTAGATTTTGGCATCAATGTTAGCCCTTGTGGAAAGAGAACTGCCCAAGTAGGAGAAGTGATCAACATCTCCCAGTGTTACACCATTGAGTTGGATTTGTGGCACTGCGGAGGGATTGTTTTGTGCTTGTTGGTGCAGCACTTTGGTTTTTTGGATGTTGAGCGATAGGCCAAGCTTTTCTTAACCTTCTCCAAAGATATTTAGGATGGGTGCGGCACTCATCTCCACTTTCCAGCCAAGGAAGCTGATGTTTGTCCACAGACAGCTTTTCCGGGTCATGGCCCGCGTGACTAAACCGCTTCTGACGGAAGCCAGAACGCACGGAAACACGGTTTACCTTCTTGCCTTAGCAGTACCTGTTTATCTACTTGCACTGGTGTGCTTTCAAACTGCTAGGTTGGCAGGAAATGGGACAGAGCAATGGGAGCTCACCCCGCCGCGCAAATTCAAACCACCATCTTACAACTGGCTAGCCCAAGAGGCTTGGTGGTTTAGACCCCAGCACCACCCGAGTCCCATTCAGATGTAGCCCTACTGAGGTCCTACTAGGGTCCATGTGAACACTTCTATGTAAGTAGCATAAGTATTACCCTTAAAGATAATGTTTAATGACACTACCTAGAGCCTAATAAGAAACCTCCCTCAAATCAATGTAACCAGTTACATAAATAAGTTTCTGGAAGGTAAACCATTGCATGTAATTACACAAAAACATCTTGTGATTCATTTCTAAGAACAGATATTTCTGTTTATACAGGTAATCTTTCAGAGTGTCTGATTTTATTACTTGTCCAAATAAGTGAACTGCATGACTTACCAAAAGAGAACTGCGGTTATTAAAATTACTATTGCCAGAACAGCACATGGAAAATACCACTAAGTCTCAGGCATATTTGCATGTTTACATTTTATCTTATGGACAATTAGATGCATAGCTGCCAACTTTCAGATTTGAAAATAAGGGATCAGCAGCCTCGAAAATAAGGGATTAGCCGCCTCGCCTGTCCTGGGGACAGTCTACGGGATATCTAACAATCTGGGATAGCAGTGGGAAGCAGCGGGAAACGGCGCTGGAATAAGGGAATTTCCCACACAAAAAAAGGGAAGGTTGATAGCTATGACTAGATGTCAAACCAGAAACTAAAACTTTCCATGTGACTTTTCCCCTTGTTCAACATACTCTCAAAATAGAACAAAATCTCTGCAAATGGTACAATTATTAAGAGATAGTGCAGAATGAAGAACCAAAAAATTTTGTCTTCTGGCAGCAAATTCTGCTTGTTCCATGGATTTTATGGGCCTCTCTGTCACCTCCCATAAGCATCACTGCACCATCATTATGGAAGCAAGTCTGAATACGGAGTTACTCAGCTAAAATTAATTGAGAATCTTTTGATGTATCCATTCCCATGGACCCACCAAGATGCAGATAGGAAAAGCACAGGAAACCTTTCATCCAAATTTTGTCGCTGGATCTTCCATATGTAAGCTGCTTACTGAGTCACAACATCCTGTTGTGGCTGATTTCATGATTGTGGCCATCACTGGGTCGTTAGCAGCCATAAAGGGCTCTGGAAACTACATTTTGTCTCTCCTGGACTTTTCAGAACAATTTGAGAGATTTTCCAATTCCTTAAAATTTAGGCTATTTCTAAATGCAAGTTCAGAGTCTTCTGTTTATGTTAAACTGCAAAATTTAATAGTCATTAAGATAATAGGCCAAGTTTAATTTCCAGCTTTAAAAGTTCTCATCTCTGTCACATTAAACATTCCAGAGAGTAAATATTAATTTGTTTATTTCTACAGGACAGTGTGCTAAACCGAGGGGCTCTCAGGCTGGATGCAAAATAACAACTTTATGTAAGTTGCTTCTCCAAAGGTGCATTTGCAGTCAATCAGTGCATTTTTAAAAAAAAATAAATCAAGTAATCCAAGATTACTAAGCCTTCTCATTGGCTGCTACTGCCTGCACTTTGGATAAGTAACAACAAGCAACAGCAGCCATCAGAGAGGACAAGGAAAGGATCGGGGATGCGGTTTCCGTGATCTTCTCTAACAAGAAAAAGGAAGGCGAGTGGGCAACAAGCTTCCTCCTTGATGGGGAAGGGTAGGAAGGCCAAGGTGAGGTTGCGGCTTCTCCCCAGCTTGTGTGGCTGCTGCATCCAGGAATGAGATGTGTGCAGTGCAGCTGGCTGAGTGCTGAATGGGACACAGCTGTGGGCAACCTGTATCAACTTCATTGGTGTCTAGCATAAAAGCAAGACTAGAAGGAGAGACTAGGGTGATTGTCAGCAGGTTCCAGGGCCCTGTTTGCTGTGAGATTTTGAGGGGTGATCTGTGAGTTGGTTTGGGCCCTTGCTGACAGCTGCCATAGCTTGATGGAGTCCTGGGTGAGAGTCTGGAGTCAGAGAGGTTTTGAGTGGGGAGGTGTGTCAGAAGTGGAAGGAACAGGTATCAGTATATATTTAATAGTAATCTGAATTAACATTTTTACTGTGTATTTTTGTAACATTTGTTGCTTTAGTTACAGATAGGTAGCCGTGTTGGTCTGCCATAGTCAAAACAAAAAAAAATTCCTTCCAGTAGCACCTTAAAGACCAACTAAGTTAGTTCTTGGTATGAGCTTTCGTGTGCATGCACACTTCTTCAGATACACATGTATCTGAAGAAGTGTGCATGCACACGAAAGCTCATACCAAGAACTAACTTAGTTGGTCTTTAAGGTGCTACTGGAAGGAATTTTTTTTGATTTGTTGCTTTAGTTTGCATCACTTAAGAGATATTTTTATATTTTAAGTGGTATAGAAAGGGTCTGCCTAAATTAATAAATGTGGCTGCTAGCCACGACTGGGAGGGAAGCTTTTGTAAATTTAACTCCATATTAAGATGACAACATGTGAACTAGCCCTAAAAGATCTTTGAGACTGCCCCACTCTTGAAATAAATCTTCTGCTTTGGTGTAGTTCATTGGGGGGGGGGGGATTAGAAGTGTCAACATTAGTGTTCTGTACCAGTGTACAATATTTCCGAAAAAGTTACATGCAACAAAAACCTTTTTGTACGTTTTCTCCTCGTTTTGTTTTGTTTCATTTTGTTTTCCGGAAGGAGGATCTCCATTTTCAGATATAGACTGCATCTGAAAAGTTTAAAAAATATATCTAAGGATTTGAATACAAGTTGTATATAATAGTCAAATAATAAAGCAGTAAACATAAAATAAGAACAGCATCAGATCAACACTGGAGTAGAAGTCAGTAAAATGTCAGAAAAAGAGAGGAAGTATATAGCCTAAAAGACAGATCAAATGCCATTAAAAGCAGAAAAGAACACAAAGGACATTGCGGCACCTAAAAGATAATAATAAAAGGTGCCTTGGACTGACAGACCACTCATTAGCTGTGTCCTGGTTCACACATCTAATTAAACCGTATTTTAAAATGAACTATGAATTAATGTGCCTGCTTTTCAACAGTTCCTATGGAGCTCCTCTCCAGCTTGCTGCCCTGCTGCAGATGAAGCAAGCCACAGCCTGGCTTGTCATGCCATCCAAACTTGAGCTCGTAGTTTATTTTACTCTAAGCAAACCACTAGCAGTAAGCCAAGAACAATCAGTGGTTATCCTTCATGGGTTCTTTGGAGAGAAACAAACCGCAAGGCCAGGTCTGGATGACATGACAATGGCTTGCTTCATCTGCAGCACAGCAGCAGCAGCAGCAGCAGGAGAGGAACGCCATAGGGACTTTTGAACAGCATATAACAGTGTTTGTTTGTTTTAAACAATGGTTTAATGCAGTGGTGGGGAACCTCCAATGCTTGGGCCTAATAAAGACTGCCAGACAGTTTGAGATTAACCTGCCCACCTTTCCTTGGCACAGCCAAGTTCAAAAAGGAATTCAAGTTGCAGCTGTAGCTTGAAGTTTCATTCACCTGATAATTACATCATGCTGCAAGGTGGACAGACCCCCTCACAGAGGCCTACCTTGGGTTGATGTGACAGTCAAACTGGACCAGTAATGCTTGTCTTTTATGGTCATAGCTTTAGTTTTAGTCCTCAATGTAAATAGAGGGTGGTGGTAGAAGAACTTAACCACAGACGGCAGCCTCCTCTGAATACCAGCTGCTGAGACTCACAAGTGTGTGTGTTGGGGGGCGGAGTGCTCTTGCACTCAGGTCCTGCTTCTGGGCTTCCCGTCGACATTTGGTTGGCCACTGTGAGAACAGGTTTCTGGACTAGATGGGTCTTTTGCCTGATCCAGAAGGGTTCCTCTTAACAATCTTCTTACTATAGAAGTTACCAGGAAATATATGCTTCTGATTTTAGAGTTTTGATTCAACATTTTTGACACCCAAAAGACCAACGTTGAGCTGAATTACTACAAAAATAAAGCAGGAGGGTACTTCAAAACTGTCCTTGGACCGCAGCACCACAAGTCTCTCTTTTGCTTTCTCCAGCCTACGCCTGAATATACCACCTATACCAAAAGAAGCAGTCTTATAAACTCTGTTAGATTAATACTGTTATTACAAGGAACCTACCTTTCCTAGCTATGTTGCAAATAATCTGGACTTTAGAGAGACAACCAGCCCATTCATGGATGCTGTCAGTTTTTCCAAGACCCTGTTAAAGCAAAACATAGTTAATTGTTTATTCATTTACAGAGTTTATATGCTGCCCAATTAACCATATAAATTATATTATACCTTACATGTGCACACCTAGTTGCAGTGAGCCAATCACAAGTTCCTCATTTCTATGCTCAAATACAGCCTTTGTCCTAAATACAATGTCAAAGTCTCAATGACCTCCTAATTATAAAACATTCTCAGAAGGTGGTAAATCCACAAAATAAAATACTGTGCCTGTCTTGAAGAAAGGAGAAAGGAGATGACTGGGAAAGGGGCAACCAATCTGAATGGACCTGGTTATAAACAGGGTTAGAACTCTTCCCTAGGGGCCCAATCCTTTTACTTCTGCTTCCCATGAATGATTCAAATTCATGCAAATAACTGAATTTATTATACAGATAGGTAGCCGTGTTGGTCTGCCATAGTCAAAACAAAAAAAAATCCTTCCAGTAGCACCTTAAAGACCAACTAAGTTAGTTCTTGGTATGAGCTTTCGTGTGCATGCACACTTCTTCAGATACACTGAAACAGAAGTTGCCAGATCCTTCTATATAGTGAGAAGGTGGGGAGGGGTATTACTCAGAAGGGTGGTGGGAATGGGTAATTGGCAGATAGCTGTGCTGAGCCTGTTGACGACTCTTAACGACTGCAATAGGAAAAAGCAAGGGGTGAGAAGGTGAAAAATGGCTTTGTCATGTATAATGAGATAAGTAGGAGGCTGCTGAACAAGTAGCAAATAAAATGAAGGTAGTTCTTTTGGTCTGAAAGAAAGACTCCTTTATTAGGACTAACCAAAATGTTACAAAATTGTAGTAAGCTTTCCAGTCTATTGGCCAACTGTTACACTGAGGTGTTTTGGTGGGAGGGGTGAAGAAGATGTGTAAAAGTATAACACAATGTTGACAAAGACCATGCTTAAGGCATGGAAAGAAGAAGTAGGCAAATACTGCTCCAAAATCCCACAAACCCCCTCAATGTAATAAAAAAACAATGGGAGGACGACGTAGGCTATGAGATTAACCCCACCTAGTAGACCAGAATGTGGTCCAAACCTCCCTTTAAATCCATATCAGAGAAAAGAACTCACTCTGAAACTCACTGGTGGTACCTAACACCACGGAAAATAATGCTAATATGTCTAGGAACCTCACCAAAATGCTGGAGAGGATGCACCTCCACAGGCACATACTTCCACATGTGGTGGGAATGTCCTAAAATCCAACTCTTTTGGACAACAATCATACAAGAAATATGCAAAATAATTAAGCAAGTATTAGAAGTCACCCCAGAACTGGCCCTACTAAACATCTTCCAAGATAATAATGCCCACTCACACCACAAAGAGCTCATAACCCACCTACTCTCAGCAGCCAGAAACATCATAGCCAGACACTGGAGAGACTTGTCAGGAGGAAGCATGGACCAAAGGTATCAAATAGTATGGGAAACAGCCTTATTAGAAAAACTAACCAATAAACTGAAACTGACAAATAGAAGAAGACGCCTTCACCCTGGTATGGTTCCCCTTTATCACATACACAGTCCAACAAGACAACAACAACAAGAATCCGCCGACAGCATACAAATCAATCTGGCTAGCCTGATTCAAAAATGCACACTCACAAAAACAAATCTCACTACAACCAACGAAAGACAACCAACCACACCCTAGGCCACCCCCAACCTCTCTCACCACCAAGGAAATACAACAAGTGAATAGTTAGAGAACTGACACAACACCCTCCCCCCAAGTAGAATAGAAGCATAACCACCCAACCCCACACACCATTCCCCTTCCCCTCTTCCTCACCCCTCCTCCTCTTCTTCTTCTTCCTAATTGTTTGAATCAATTCATGAACCAAGAACTTATACATTGATCACTAATAATGAAACGTATGTTGTAGATATTTTTTCACATTATGCTATTTTTGTGATATACAAATGACATGAGAAAACCTGGCATGCTTATTTATATAACATTATTCTTATTTATAGGTAAAGGGTAAACGGACCCCTGACCATTAGGTCCAGTCGTGACTGACTCTGGGGTTGGGGCGCTCATCTCACTTTATTGGCAGAGGGAGCTGGTGTACAGCTTCCAGGTCACGTGGCCAGCATGACTAAGCCGCTTCTGGCGAACCAGAGCAGCGCACAGAAACGCTGTTTACCTTCCCGCTGGAGCGGTACCTATTTATCTACTTTGACGTGCTTTCGAATTGCTAGGTTGGCAGGAGCAGGGACCGAACAACGGGAGCTCACCCCATCACAGGGATTCGAACGGCCGACCTTCTGATCGGCAAGTCCTAGGCTCTGTGGTTTAACCCACAGTGCCACCCGTGTCTTGTTTATAAAACCTACCAAAACACGCACACAAAAAACCACACTAATCCACCACTATCCTGAGATACAATCAGCAGCTTCAAAATTTTCCTTCAATAATAGCAAAACATTCATGCTCAATGTGAAAGAGTGGCTAAGTTGTGCTCAATATATCTGGAAATTTTATTCAACAACATTTTTATCCATATGAACATTGCTCTGTAAAATTGCCAAGGTTAAGGAGACATATGGTGAACTCCTGACTTGAAGAACAATTGACCATGCAAGAAGCTCAACCATATAAGAACACGGTTCTGTTAATTGAACTGTCTTGAATGTTGAGATGGGATAGAAATTTGGCTCAGTTTGCATTTAAATATGAAGTTCTCTTATTCACACTTTCCAAAACAATACTGAAAAAACACAGCCATCTTTCAAAATTCACACTTTTGCAATGCCAAGTAAAGTGTACGAAAATGCATGCATACAAATGCATATACAAGTCAAAATAACATACCATGATGCATTATATTAAGGGGAATTGTGTATGCTAGGAGAAATTTGAACTGAAATGCTGATGAATTTTCATGAGAAAAGAAATTCACAAACTAATATGGAAATGTGGACAACTGAACTTAAAATGAAAAGTAACAGGGAAAGTGAGAAATAGAGAGAAAGAGAAATGGATAGATTCAGCCACCCCTACTTGCATGTCTGAAACTTTCCATCTCTTCTGTAGACCTGGACAAAGTTTTAGCAGGATCCGGATGCAGAAGTGTTCTTATGCAAATTCGTTTAGGCATCCCACTATGCTGTTATTCTTGGGAAAGTATCAGTATGTTCTCCGACAGGGCTGGAAGACTGCCAGTCCTCCTCAAGTTCAACATTTGCTTGGTAGGCATTTTTTACTAACTCAGTTTCTTTAAATATTTCTGCTGCCCAGTGAGTGTGTCACATTCCTGCACAGTTACAGAAGAGATTCTGCAACTAAAATGCACACCCACCCACCAATTCTTGCCACTTTGGTGCAGCCCTCCTTTGAGTCTAACAAAAGGGAAACTCCTGGAGTGTCACAGTTTTTGATCTCTGCCTCCTAACCACCTATCTAGCTGAGATTAAAGAAATGCTGGGAAAAATGTGTTTCCCCCCCCAAACATGGACGCCCAGAATAAGAGCCTCATGTTCAGTAAACATGGCAGACATCTAATAGAGGTCTAAATTGAAACTCTTTCCTGTTAGGCTCTGCTCAGATGCTGCACCCATCTGTAGTCAGATCCCCTCTGGTATAATAGGCTACTAATAAACCAGAAAGAGCACAGTTCCTGGTTTCACACATGCAAGTAGCAAGGGCCCACTTAGCCTTTATAAATCTACACCACATGAGGGGTGAAACTCATATTTCCTCAGATATCAAGTATGCAACACGGTTTTGCATACTCCAGCTCATGAGGACCTGAAAAACAGAGAACACTATCAACTGAAAAGGAATGCCAGTTATAATTATGACAAACGTAATACTGATTACAACCAGTAAAATGCCTCTGCAGCATAAAATCTGCAAATCACATTTTCTCAAGCACAACTGTGTACCCTGAAGAGCTTGCTACAGCTTTAATAGCAGTGTTCAATAAGTATTTCCTTATAGCATTATCTGGTCTATGTAATAGCAATAACTGCATAGCAGAAATGTGAATTATTTAAAGTGAATTTTAATGATACTAAAGTCATGGAAACTATAGCTTATTATTGTTAGCGCCATCGTCTAATGGCGGATCCCCTCTGAGCTCCGGAGGCAATCGGCTCAGTAGGAGACGGGTCCTGCCGCCGCGGCGACGCGGGGACCCTCAGAAACCACAGGCGTCGAAGCCTGTGGACCTGGTGACTCGGCGGGCACCATTTGCGCCCCCCCGACCCGAGAAGGAGCCTTTTTAAAGGCTTCGGAACGGGGGACGGGGAGTGGCGTGGTGCTGAGAGTCGACTGCTTCTCCTACGGAGTGAAGCCGCATGCCATGGTCGGAGAGCGCTGACTTCTTACTTTGAACATTTGGACTAAAAGTAACAACCCGTGAGTAATACGGAATTTGGATTTATAAAAAGAAAATTTTTGTTTAAATTCGGCACGATCGGGGAAGGCGCAAAGAGGAAGTCCGTCTCCCCGCCTTGTAAACAACTTGAAGCAAGGACTAGATAACTAAGGTCGAGAGAACATCTTCTTTTTTATTGGCTAAAGTTATTAATTGCACGATTTGGCAGTGTAAGCAATCTTGCTGGAGGATAAGAGTTAATTTGGAGAGCTGAAGTGCTACCCCCCCCCCCCGGGACCCGGGAGTGATCCACGAGAGAGAGCATGTTGAGGAGACATAGAAGATTTTGACAGCTGTCAAACTAGCTGTCAAAGTTGGAAAAATAGAGAACATTGTTTCTGTTGTCTTTGCTGGTTATATTTGTTACAATATAGTTATAAATTGTTGGAAACAAAGAAGAACTGAAACAAGTTAACTTGACTTTTGGGTTGGAACTGGAAAGAATACTAAATAACCAGAATCCCTCTAGAGGGGGTTCAGGGACATTACAAGAATGGCTGCAAGTGGAAAAATACAGGCGGAACTAGACAAGGTTTTTTTTTCTCTTGGGAAAGTTGCAAGAGCAAAATGATGTTTTGGCTACAAGTGTCACAACTTTGAAGTCAACAGTAAATAAACTTACTGAGCTGGATAAGGACTTGACTCAAAAAGTCTACGCAGCTGAACAAGAAAAGAAATCTGAGAAACTTGAGGAAGTGGAAAAAGAGATATATGTTGATCAGGAGGAGCAGGAAGGAGAGGCCGTAATGCAGCAGATGGCAAAGGAGAGCCAGAGGCCTGTCAAGATGGATATAAAGGAAAATAAGAACTGGATGATGAAAATCTGGTTTGAATTGAAGAATGAAGAATGGAGAGATCTCCTCTTGTGGAGATCTGAAGATCTATGGATTACAAATTTGATCAAGGTGGAAGCTGGAGCTTTTGGGACATTTGGATTTAAAAGATTAAGAAACAAGATTTGAGCTCCACTTTTAAATATGGAGGTCTGGCTGGAAGAAATATGGACATTATTGGGACAAAGCTTCTCCGAGATTTGGTGTTTAATACAAAGGACTATAAAAAAAACCCGGCAGAGAGGAACTGAGAGAGAATTAAGAGCCTCGGACGTGAGGTCTCCAGGCTGATAGCAGATAGACTGATGGACATTGGTTGGGGATCGAAACCGGGAAAGGGTGGGGTGGGGTTTGGGAATCCAAAGGGTGTACAATTATATTCTGATTCTTTTTATTTTGTTTTGTTATTAGTATAAAAATGGGGAATTCGTGGAAGGGAATTTGGGTTGACCTTAGAAAAAGGTTTTAGAAGGAGTATTGACGTATAAAGACTGATGTATATAAGGAAAAATTGGATACATAAAATGAATTAAATATAATAATGAACTAAATATAATAAGGTTAAAAATTGGGGACAAGAACTTGTTGAACTAACAATTGGAAATGGAATACAAGAAGGGGAGGCGTGGGGAAGTCGTGGAAATAGGTTATTGAAAATAAGGATTGTAAATGATGAGTGTTTTTAATTTTTTTCCTTTTTTCTGGATTTTTTTTTTTAAATTTCAATAAATATCTTTAAAAAAGAAAAGAAACTATAGCTTATTATTAACAAACTCAAAATCATAGTACAGCTAAATCATTCTCCCCCCCCCCCCCAGGAAATGGTCTGCTAGTCTCAATTTCTATGATGGGCAAATGTGCTAAAAATATCAAATATCTTTTAAAGCTCACATACTGAATCTCTCTAGATAATTCTCAAAGCTACACAGACAAGTGTAAAGGATAGCAAGATAAAACTGAGTATCCCCAGGCTTCAAGTTCAGAATCACTAACACAAACTGAGTTCTGAAAGGTCAGATACATGGTGAAATTCACAAGAATGGCTGAGGGCAGGAATGGCCAGCTGGCAGCCTCAGAGCCGCCTGAGAACTCCAGCAGCCCTTTTGCAGCTCTGGAAAGATGAAGAAGCAGCCTGACTAAAAAGCAAACAGAACTTCGAAGCACATGACAAAAGTGATCATTTGCTACAAAACAAAGGTAAGACAAAACAAAAATGCCCTGTCCCAAAGGAGCAGCCAATTCACATCAAATGGGAAATTAATTATCCTCTCCTCTGTAACACCAGTCCTGTCATATCCAGAACCCACAGCATCCAGGCTTCTGGAAACAACACAGTAATGGAGGCTGCAATCCTATGCACACACTGGGAGTAAAGGTCACTTAACTCAGCTGTGAGCTTTTTCTGCAAATGCACCACTTACCATGTTTTCTGGGGGTTAAAACGTCCCCCTCCTTAAAATGAAATGAGGCAAAGAGCAAGCTGACAGTAGCCTGACCTGCAAAAATGAGCAGATGATTATATTAGCTCCATGTTATGAAAACTCACACCTGCTTATTTCTGCAGATCAAGCTGTTTGTTTAAAAGGCTGGGTTGGGTACAGGCATTGCAACCACAAGGAGAAGGAAAGGTCTGTCCCATCACAAGAGTATCATATACTATGATTTATATGGTCAGAATCTAAGTTAATGAAACAGGGAAGGATAAAAGATATTTGTGCTTTGTGTTTTTTTACAAGGACAGCTGCAAACATCACTACAAATACTGTAAGCACATACACATCATTCCATTTGCTAACTAGAAGAAATTTATATACAAAAGATCCACAACATTTTCAGCACCTTGTTAAGTTTTATATCCTTCTTCGTGCATTTCAGTTGCTAAATAAGTACATAAAAGAAAGTAACTTGAAAATGATGGCTTTGCTGGGTTTTAGGGCTGTCACCTAGTAAAAGAAATATCAATCATATGGTTTTCATTAGTCAATTAATTCAGCTAGGTATCTGCATATTAAAAAAAATAGCTCTGAAGGAAAAATAGCATTATTTTCAGTGATCCATAACCAGAAGTAGCAATGGAAGGTGCAAGCCACCTCTGACTTTGTTTGTTTGTTTAATTTGGATCAGAGAGTAGCGCAGAATCAAGAATGGCCTGGCTGACATAATGCTGGCAAGTGCCTACGTTGTTAAGACTATATAACCCAATGCTGGCTATGTTCCCATTCCAAGCAAGGGCAATTTTCTTGTCTTTCCTCTGAACTGGCTTTGTATCATCAACATAGAACAAAATATGACAGTGACAATGCCACACAAAGCCAATTCAGAGCGACAGTGGAAACAATGCCATCACTCTGAGTTGGATTTGCAATATATTTATGCTCACTACATGATCCCCAATTATTAGAGATCACATTCCCAGTAATCTATGTGTGAGCAGACAAATTTAACAATTGATTAATGTGGGGGAAGCTTCACTACTCCATATATTCCTCACTCTTTAGCACATATACATGACAGAAACGTCACACCAAACTATTGTTTAAAAAGGTAACTAAGCAAACCCATGGTAGAAAATCTTTCTCCTTGGTAAGCTTGATCTGTACTGGGCTGGGGAAAAATGTAATATAAACCACAATTACCATAAACAGATTAAAATAAACTTATTAGATTTTGATTACACAAGGTGAAATCAATTTATTTTCAGAAACAAATATATATGTATCTGCAGAGGACTGATACCTCTCAGAAAGGATCGATAAGCAATCAGTTTCCAGAGAACACTTTGGCCAATTTATTTTGGATAAATGAATGGTGTTTCTTATATCCAAGTAAGAACTTGTCTGAATACAGAAGCCTCTGAACAGGATGTTGCCTCTCCCAATGGAAATAAAACATACTGAAGGGAATAATACATATTGAATCAATTCTGTACATATACAGCTCTACAAGATTATGCAAAATGTAAACAATGAATACAAATACTGTTTTTTTTTCTTCACATACATGAATTTGTGTTCACGAAAATAAAAAAAAGAAATACAAAGGTACAGTCATAAGCTAAGAACTGCTGTGCATTCGCCATAAATCTAAATTAAGAAGAAAACATTAAATTGAATAAGACCTGATCCTTTGTTACAAACAGACGTTCTGAGCACTTAAGGGGATTTTAAGAAACATAAGTCCCACCCTTACCAGCCTCAAAAAAGAAGCAATAGTTAATCTTTGTATAACCTTTCAGTTTTAGCTCACCATTCAAGAGCTGGAGATAGAAGAATTGGCAGGATCCAAACAACTGCTTACCTCCAGCTGCAATCCCCAACCCGCTCCTGCCACTGGAACAGCATTTCAGAGACACCCCCTCAGCTCTTTTTGCTTGTGGGAGGCAGGGAGAGAGAACAGTGGAAATATGAAATCCTGTTCCATAAGTGGAATGCTCCTTGCAGTTATTCTGTATAGCTATGGTTTCTCACAGTGTGCATGTTCATTGACTACAGTGGGATAAGATGTGGGGGGGGGTCACAATGCCTCTATTGTGTCACCTACAATTCTGACCTGTCTCTGGCCAAGTTCCTTTTGACTAATAGAATAAAATATGTTTGTATTTCTGTTATGTCTGCTTCACAATGGGTATGATCAGTACAGCTGTTTGAATATTTTCAAAGATGCAGCCAACTTTGGAATGTTCTTTTGCTACAAAGAGCCAGGCATAATAAGATTTGTGATTGTAGAAGGGTGTGGGAGGAAGACTAATTAGACAGGACCCTCTCTAGCCATGGGATTAAAAGAAATAGACTAATCACCAGAACATCTCTTGTCTATAAACAATCACAGTGTGAGGCCCGTCCAGAAGAAAGTACCAGCAAATCAAAGACAATGAAAGGGGAAACAGCACTGCCATCCAGATGTTGCCATGGCTTTTTTAAAAATTGCATTTTATTAAGGTGATTTCAGTTAAAAGAAAAAAAGTGATACATGAAAAAAGAAGAAAAAGTGAGAGGGACAACAACAACAACAACACATATAAAAGCAAAAATGTTGCCATGGCTTAAGATTTTCGTTAGATTCTAACAGACCGAGGAGGTTTGTCTTTATGCGCAAGATTCAGTATAGCCTGACTGAGTGTCTGCTCACACAAGGCAGCCTCCACCTGAGCAATAGAGCTTTTACTTTCTCTCCTTTCCCCCCAGTCCCCCACACCCCCAAAAATCTGCTCAGTAGGACTGGGGTGCAGGGGGCGTTGAAGGGGCAGTTGCACAGGTGGATTTTCTCTGCACAAGCAGGACATCACTATCACCCATTGTATTTTGTTAATTATGAAGATACTAAAAAGCACAAGATGCAGAAGTAAATCTACGTAATGTTTCAGAATACTACAAAGAACACACAGTACTTTTAAACTGTGGCAGAAGAATAAAACTCTGCTGTTTTAGCTATCATGCAAATTTGCTTCATATGATGTCGCAAAGTGACCCAATGGAGCACAGAAAGAGCTGAGCATACCTTCCATCCCTGCATGTTCCTTGCAGTCACAGAAAGACCTGCCCACACAGCTAGCCTAATTCTACTCTTCAAGAGCAGGAGGCTAGCCTGTTTGTCAAGCACATGGAAACCGAAGAGACTACATCTTTGCCACTCCATGGCCGCATTTTAAGGGCTTAGTTATGTTCTTGACTTGTAACAGGGGTTTTAGTTAGTGTAGGCGACTGGCACAGTGCAACCTGAAAATCTGATTGTAGCTTTTAAGCAGCTAAACTAGGGAACAAGCAACTCTATTCTGTTCTGGGAATTCAACAAAATTCACTGAAAATGTTATTTGAGACTCTTGACAAAAATATAGTAGTAAAGTGTAAATCTGAGAATTACAATGGGTTCTCCCTTCAGTTATCTCTGAAACTCCAATAGTACCAGAACAAACCTGTTTATTCATGCTTATATTTTGAATATGTTAAGGTGGTCTATAATATCTTGCACGAGAGCAAACCTATCTTAAGCAGTAGAGTGTCACTGTTTCTAGAACAGTGACTAGAAAATGAGTGTCACTGAATGCATTACATATTTCCAATTAAATATACTTAGTCAAGGCTGTAAAAGCAGGACCAAAATTAATGAAGTTCATACCCAGAAACATGAGCTGAGTAGGAATCCTTAAGCAATATTTTCACTGTATGTCCCCTTTTTATGGAGGAATCAAGTCCATTCAGCTATTTATCTGTACACCGTGGGAGAAACTGAGGGGCAAATGGGATACTGGCTTATCTTAAAAAAGTGAACCAAAACCTGCCCTTCTCCCCCACTCTTCTTTCAATGTGAGGGTAATTACAAAATCACAAATGCAAATATGTAGTGTGGATGCATGCTTGCATCCTGCAGGATAGGTAACTTAGATTAAACACAGTAAGCAAATCCTCCAGCAGTAGTGGTACCTCCAACATCTGCTAACACCAGCTTTGGATATTTAGCCTTTTGCTCCTGAAAATGGAAGTATGCTATTAATCCAGGTTAGATCCTTCTGAATTTGCCTAGACTAGTAATGGAAAAATTCACCCTTATTTAATCAGGTACAACTTAGCACAGCATGAAGCAGCTCAGATATCATTTCTTCTGTTTGTTTTTCACATGATGGTGAAATGCATTAATGGTACCGCTTCCTCATGAATATGCTGAGCGGTGAGTGCAAGCAGTGGCTGCAATCAGAATGGTTCCTATCTGCATCTGAATATGCCCACAGGAACCATTCTGATTCTGAACCATTCTGGCTCACGCTCTACAAATGCAGTAGAGAACCAAGTAAGCACCTGGAGATTTCGTTAAAGCTTTCACCATAGGACGAAGAGCAGTTTGTCTTCCCAAAGTCATGGAGAACATTCAGTTGGGTGGTTTTTAAAAACTAATAAAGGATGTTCATATGCTCAACAGCTGGCTGAAGACAACATGGTTAAGGAAGGGTGCCAAGTCACTGTTAAAACCAGGTCAAGGATCAAGGTTCGTAAACCACAAACATGTCTTCAGACTGTGGTTTGTTGGCAGTAAACAAACCATAGTTGAGCTGTTGGGCAGGGTTTCATACAATCAATCATATAAACCATCATTCAAATAAACCATGGTTTAGTGCTACATGCAAACTAAGCCACCATCTTCATAATTGTAAAATGGAACATATAACAAATAATTCAATAAAGAGTTTAGTCTAATAAGGGACAATTGTTTTCTAATATTTGTTCACTGACAACCTACTTTCAGAAGCATGTGCTAAGATACTTTACAGCTAGTGCTAAAGTAATCTTTGAGAAAAACTGTTGAAATAATGATACCTTTGAAGTCTATTTAAAGGTAACTTGTGTCTCATGCTATTTTGCATTTATTTGTGCTCATTTAAAAACATGCAAGATACTTAGATAAATTAACTAATAACCCATGTACATACACTTCACTGTACAGTATACCTAATTTGCTGATAAATGATAATCATCTTTTGCTTGTTTCACTATTTCTAACAAATATGATTGAAACTGGGGAAGAATTTTAATTTCTACATGATATAAAGCATTTAGGCAGTTGTCACATAAGACATTCTCTGTCATTATTAATCTTTCACAAGTTGATCAATGTAACATTAAAGGTAAAGGTACTCCTGACCACTAGGTCCAGTCGCATTTTACTCTGCGGTTGCGCGCTCATCTCGCTCTATAGGCTGAGGGAGCCGGCGTTTGTCCGCAGACAGCTTCTGGGTCATGTGGCCAGCATGACTAAGCCGCTTCTGGCGAACCAGAGCAGCGCACGGAAACACCATTTACCTTCCTGCCGGAGCAGTACCTATTTTTCTACTTGCACTTCGATGTGCTTTCGAACTGCTTGGTTGGCGGGAGCTGGGACCTGTTGCGGGGATTCAAACCGCCGACCTTCTGATCGGCAAGACCTAGGCTCTGTGGTTTAGACCACCCACGTCCCTCTATTTAGTAACTCTATTTAAGCTGCAATTCTGCATACACTTACTTGAGAACAAATCTCATTCAACACATACTTTTGATGCAAGATCAAGCAGTTTCTGAAAACAAAATTTTTTGTAAAAGAATAATCTTTTCAGGGCTTGCTTGAGCAAAAGATTAGCTGTGATGATTATTTTCGAACAGCAATGCTCAGAGGGACCATCTAGTTTCTGTCTTACAAAAGGTGAGAACAGCAAGGTTTTACACCGCACCTGCCCTCATTGCTGAAAACAATTTATATGAACTGACAAGCTATGTTTAGCTTAATGATAAACAAGTGATACACACTTAGAACATTTTCAAGTTCTTAATTCCCTGGCTACAGCAAGAGGACACCGCATAATCAGCAAGGCAACAAGGCTTTTTCAGATAAGGTTTTTTTCCTGCCAAGGTTCAACATACTGCAATGAGATGGGGAGGGTGCTGTGCATTATCTCTCAAGGATCCTCCCCCTACAATCCTGTAAACCTGGTTGTAAAGAAAGATTGCTAGAGTGGGTCAAACCAGTTGGGCAAGTTTTGCCTGCTAGGATTGGTGCTGATGGGCCTGAATGCCTAATTTTTGTAAAGCTAAGAAAACGGCCAAAGATGGCATGGGACATGCCTGCCATTTAAAGAGGAAAGGAAGAAATAAAATTTTAGTTTTAGAAATGGTGTTGGGAGGTAGAGAAGGAAGGGGATCTGAAAAAATAGGAAACTCTATTCAATATTTAACAGATGCATTCATTTTGTTCAAGTGTACCGAAACAACTTTCTTATTCTTAATAAAATCCAGTATTTTAAAAAAATCACAAGGTGACTTGCTTTTGCGTCAGTATTCTCATGAAACTACAAACAGTAAAAATACTTCCATTATTCACTGTCCTGGTATCTGCAAACATGATCTAGAAACACTAGTTATAGCTTTGTCAGAAACAAGTTATAAAACAGCAACATAAAGAGCACAGTATACAATTCCCACATGTATTTAATATCTAATGAAAACTGTCACTAGCAAAGCTCTCAATTCAAACTTGTTAAAACTGGTAGTAGAAGATTTATACTCCTGCAGGACTCTGCAATAGCTGCTTCTACAGTAAAGCACCACTGAAGATATCAACACTACAAATTTAAGGGAGAACTGCCTAGTGTGAAGTCAACTGACTATTTCAATTAAACAATTAGATATTGTTTGTAGTAAGATTTGTTTCATTCCATGGGTACAGTTCACACTATAGACAGCAAGACTTCCTAACAGGATCAACACCACACAACTCAAATGCTACCTAGAAAGTCTTACAATTAAAATGTGAACTTTTAATATTTAAAATCTATCTATCCACTGCAAAATGACACCCAGATTTAAGCTACAACTATCTAGTTCTTATGTCAGCTTTAACTGGCCTGCCTAGAGAACCAAAATCTTTTGCTGTAACAAACCACTTATGACAGACAAGTACAGAAATTTGTAGAAGCTCAAAGTTCAGCCCCTACGATATACAGTGGGCCCAACCACTTATGTGAGGGTTCGGTTCTGGGAGTCTACCCCAAATCATGTAAAGCCAGGAGCCCCTGGAACCTTTCCCCATGCAGCACCTTCCTTACCGGCCTCTGCAGGGACACCCAAGGGCTCCGGGAGCATCCCAGGGCCTTCATGCGCCTCCCCAGAGCTCAGGAAGGAAGGCTCTTTCCACAGCAGGTGCCACTCCCCCATTCATTTATTTATTTTGGGGCTGTGCACCTACAGTCACAATCATGTAAGTAAATTACACGCAAGTGTCATGCCCACTGTGTTACAAGTCAAGTTATTATTTCAGCATTGCAGGGGGTTGGACTAGACGACCCTTAATAAATAACGGATTATTTTTGCATAGCATTTTTATTTTACTCCACTTATGAATCACTCATCTCAAAGTGATTAGCAATAAATCGTTATTAAACAATAAGAATGTATATGTAACAATTTCACATGTTTTAAAGTAGCCATAACTTACCCACAAGAACCGCAAAACCCTCTGGGTTAATCTTCCGCAAGACTCCGAAAGTGGATTAACTGACACTTTTTGACTCATTGCATCCCTGGCCTCTAATTTTCTTTCTATTGATTCTGTTTGCATTATGTAAAGAGCAGACAAGGAAGGGCAGGTATAAACAAAAGAAAAGTAAATCAAATAACACGGTGAAGGTACACACGGATACTTGCAATTCTCTTCATAAAACTTGGGAGGTAGACCTGATCCATGGATCACTCCTGCGGCTGCAGAGTCATTTCAGCTTAGTGTTTGTCTGCAAGCAAGAACAGGTCTACCTCTCAAGTTTTATGATAGGATTAGCAGCAGGTCCTTAAGGAAGCACAAGAGATGTTTAAGCTGAGAACTGTGAGTTACAAGTAACATTTTGTTAGTCTGCTGGGCTGGTCCTAAAGGAGGGATGGGCTAGGTCTCATATGACCTTGCTGATTCAAGCATGTTGTGCTGATTCAAGATTTAGATGTGCAACCTGAGTGGCTGACACAAACACACAAACAGCTGTATTATGGCTTTGGGCTGTTGACAGCCTGACTCCCTCCCTCGACAATCTTTGCGGAGCTCTGGCCCAATGGTTGCCAGTGGCTTGATTTGAATTAATTTTATAATGAATGATTTTAGAGTGTTGTTTGTGTTGTACTTTTGTACTGTTTTATTGTTGTTAGCCGCCCTGAGCCCGGCTTCGGCT